>NC_142361.1:26326175-26501175 GCF_059441175.1 Urocampus carinirostris
TTAACAAAAATGTTGCTATATTGTTATATAAGTGCCCAGAATTTTTTTTTTTTTTTTCAACAAATTGAGCAGTTTTGGCCTTGAACAACTATCAATCTGGAAAAAAAGGTAGTATGTCAAAACTGTTTTTTAATGAGAAAATCTGAATACTTTTTAAAAAAAAAAAGCTGAGTCTTTAGGGTGATATACAGTAGAACAGGTGTCACCAACCTTTTTTGAAGCTTAGAGCTACCAGTTTGAAATGCTTTCCTAAAATGTATCATGTTTTTGTTACTATGTGATTACTATGGTATTAATACGCTATTATTATGAGTAAGGTTGAACTAGGCTTAGTCAACCACAAAAACCTCTGCCTTGTATAAGGGCAAAGATGGATTTAGATATAGAAGTCATAGGATCATTTTGTTTTGTGGCTTTTTATAGAGGTAAAAGCACAAAAGAAAACAAAAAATACTTTTATAAAAACACAGCTGTACAATACAATAACCTATGCCCAAAGGAAGAAGGCTCAAGCGGAATTTTCAAAAGGATTTGCAAAAGAATTGATCATGTTTTTAAAGACAATGATCATGTCAATGATTTCTCAAGGCGGTTAAAATTTCCTTGAAAATCACTATGACCTATCACCGGTGAGCTATTTTTAGAACGAATCCTTGGGCTACTGAGGTGATCTTAAGGGGTTACGTGGCGCGCCACGTTGGTAACCGTGATATGTCAGTACGTTTATCATCACGGTTATCAGGATAATTAAATTATTTGTTTTTTCTTTTACTTTAGGTAGGCCGATGTTTATAAAAAAGCCTGCCCAACTATGTCTTAAACTGACCTTGAAATGACATTTTAAATGCTTTCTAGGCACTTCTAGTCGCATGACTTTCCCAAATCTGAAAATGGCAGCCAATCAAGCCACGCAGTTGTTTGCGTTGCTAGTTGTCACCTTGGGATGCACACAAGGCCAAGAATTACCAAGTAAGTTTGTTCTCTTATTTTGTTCCCCCTGCATTTATGAAAAAAAGAAGGAACACGAGCATCAAACACAAGCTTTAAAAATATTGAGCACCGCTCTACCAAATAATGCCCAGGAGATGTCAGTGTTCGTCTTTTACTGAGTCGTTCGCCTTGCAGGCCATGACCAATTGTACCATAATGATCCAGCTTAATGCCAGAAAAACAGTTATATTATTAAAAAAAAAAAATCTTCGGTTATTAAGTGATTGAGGATGCACGCAATAAATGTGTGTGAATTTCCCTACGGGGATGAATGAAGTATCTATCTCTATCTAAATTGTAATGTCTTCTTACTAGGGCTGCAACTAAATTGTTTTGATATTTGATGAATTGGTTGATTATTCTTTTCGATTACTTGATGAATAGGTTTTCTTAAAAGACATTTTTAATTTCCTCCCCTTTATTCAAATATTCAAGTTTTGGACTAACATAAAAAAAATCACAAAAGTGCACAAAACAACAGAATATTCTATAATATAAAACAATTAAAAAATGGTAAATGGTCTGCATTTATATAGCGCTTTTCAAGTCATTGAAGACCTCCCAAAGCGCTTTACAATGTGCTTCACACTTACCCAGTCAAAGTGTTTGTCAGTTAACTTGGAAAACAAAAACTACATACAAATATATTCTATACATACACACGCAAATATGTAAGCTACTCTTTTCCTACCACCTTATCCAAAGATCATATTATAATTTGGATTTTTCATATAAAACAAAAAAAGGCAATACATTTCATTTTATGTGTAGCGATTTCTTTTAACCACAAAAAATATAGAAAATGTAAACCAACTTTTCAATTTTTTAAACAATTTTTGTTTGTTAAATCTTTGATTGTAATAAACAGTATCAATATAAAATGGGTATATAGTATGCTTAAGAATCTGCCTCTTGTGTCATTAATGTTGTTTTTCTTTTTATTTTATTGACTTTTTTTCTATACTTCGGCAGGACTTCTCCTTTGAAAATTGTTAATTTAGTTTCATGATTAAACAGTCAAACACTACGAAGTTTGCAACTTCCATGCCAATTTGGTTTGTAATGATGAAATGCCTAAAAAAATCTTTTTTTTCATATGTAAGATAACTTCTTTATAGAAACCGTCTTGGCGCCCCTGAAGTGGTAGTACTTTCAGCGTCACAATGGAATCGTGTGCACTCTTATTTACATTGATTTAACGTACTTATTGGCTCATAAATCATTTGATACAACAAATGAATGATCTGATTCCTTGCCAACACTTTTAATAATATATTTTACATCGATTTTATCGATTGGTTGTTGTAGCCCTAGTTCTTACCCCCATTGATAGATGCCATCGCTTTCCTTAATTCACTGTTGGGTTATCAGCTAAAACTCTTCCTTTGTTGTGAGGTTTCGATCTGCTGGAGGAGTTCCGTGTGTCCGAGTCGAGAGGAGTGAAGCGGGTGCAAGGCTCAGACCCGGAGGTGGTAGCTTACCGCGTTAACCCCGCAATTCATCTGCAAAAGACCATGAGGTACTTACGGTAAAAATGAATGAAGTGGGTGTATTGACAAGCACATGGCTTTTCAATGCTTACTTTGTTACTATTAAACTAACACAACTTTATAGCACATATTGTCTAAGACAAAATGTTAATGTAGATTTCTGTAATAATTCCTTGTGGCCGTGTGGGTACTCAATAAACTGGAGTATAAACTTACTTCAAAACATTCCAGATTAAAATTAAGATGCACTAATAAAATATCAGCTAGAAGAGAGGTCACCAACCTTTTTGAAGCTGTTAGCTTTTATTTTGTTACTGATATAGCGTGAAAGGCTACCAGTTGATATGCATTTCTTTTGTTACTATGTTATTGTTACGTTACTACCAGGTTGTAATTAATAGAAATGGGTAAAAAAAAAAGGCAACCACCAAAAACATTATGCCCCATCAGAGGACCACTGAGAATTGAACTTGTCATGTAAAGGACGAAGCTCAAATTTGCACAAAATGTAAACTCCACTCAGGGGTAGGCGCAATGGAACCCAGGACCTCTAAACGGTAAGGCACATGTGCTAACCACGCCATCATGCAGCCTCAACAGGGATTGATTATTTTGCATTTATTTAATTACAGAATAAAGACAATTCGATTGAAAAAAAACAACCTCAAATCCATAAACCAAAACTGTGATATACAGCCGTGTTATTTTGAGTTCATTCAAATTCAGGTGCAATTGTCACCATGATAATATCTCACAAATTCATATGATGTAATTAATCATAGGAAATGATCAATATCAACTGATAGACAGATCAAGTCTCAGAAACAAATAGTAAAAAGTAGTATTAAGCCATTCTTATTCCAACTCTGACATGATAAAGGCGATGAAATGGTAAGTCATAAAAGTGAGTACACCCCTCACATTTCTGCTGAGATTTCATAATGTTTAATTGAACATCGCTTTGACACAATAAAAGGTAGCTATCTGACAGTAGGTGAGTGACATCAAATGTGTGTCCTGCAGTGAAGGGTGGCACCACCACCTGAGCCAAATAAATAAAGAGGATATCTTTCCAGTAAGTCATGGCCTTTGTTTACATTTTCACTGGGTAAAAGCTATGTTTCTTCAGTGATGTTCTAGTCAAGTCAAGTCAAGTCATGTTTATTTGTATAGCCCTTAATCACAAAAGAGTCTCAAAGGGCTGCACAGACCACAGATTATTGCAAACCACAGACTATTATGACACCATCCCCTGATCTAAAACCTACATGAGGGCAAATAATACACAGATATTGTCAACGTATAATATAGGTTATTATAGGTTATTCATATGCTATAGAATAGAAGTGTGTTTTAAGCTTGGATTTAAACATTTCCACTGGGGTTGCAGATCGAATTTCAGGGGGAAGAGCATTCCACAGCATCTTTCTATTAAACATTACAATAAAATCTCTGCAGGAATGTGAGGGTTGTACTCATTTTTGTGACATACTGTTTAAAGTAAAATACTGCAGTATCGTGATGTTGACTTTATTGTTACATATCTACTAATAGGGGCACAATGTCATCTGCAGTTTGTCCCAATTTGAAGGGCCCTTGAACACATTCCTGTTCTTCGGCAGTGCCATAATTAATATCTTTAATAGCGGAATTGTTTAGGCGATACCATTTTTCTGTCGAGGAAAACTAGTTAAATTTATGTTGCCGAAAGACTAATAGCAAGACAGACGTAATTGCTTCCTGTTTTTGGTAAAGCTCTACAATCTAAAGTTACGATGTTTACTACGATGGACAAGATTGTTAACTCTGCGGGCATTGAGAAGCTTTGCTTTTATGACTTCAGTGTCATTTTCCTGGCCACATGAGAGAAACTTGATTCATGAGTCCGTAAAGCCAAAGCCTCACACAGGCATGATTTTACAAAGTTGTAGAAATTCCACCGTCGAGGTCAAGCATGAAAGGTTCAGTTTGACTCTCTTAACTCTCCCACTACAGAGACGTGTATCCTGATGGTCTTCCTTCTGACTACTCCGTCATTGCAACCTTTAAGTTGACAAAGGACGTGGTTAAGAAATCATGGGACCTGTGGCAGGTCAGCGCCCCGGACGGTCAAGAACAAGTGGGCCTGCGTTTCCAGGGCGATACCCTCTCTCTAGACTTCTTCTACATCAGCTCCAGCGGTAGCCACATGCTGAGGACCTTCCACAATGTCGGCAAGCTATTCGACGGCGAGTGGCACAAGTTGGCCCTGAGTGTGAAGGGAAGCCAAGTAAAGCTGCTGATAGATTGCGAGGAGGTCAGCGTGGAGTCTATTGACGAGCCCATGCCAGTCATCCGGCAGGGTTACACCTCCATTGTCAAGAGGGCCGCGAGGGACCGAGCTTTCTCAGTATGTGTACATCAAGGTCTTCTTTAGAAACTCCGAGATCTAACAATAATCTGTTCTAAAGCGGGGATTGCAATGTGAAATTGGTGCATGGCGGGGGAAAGAAACCTATGGTAATGCATAGACTTCCTTGCTTTGATTACGCTGTTAATATAAATACATGTCCTAATCGTCTATTGGTAACTTAGCGAAAATAAATTTCATTTACGTTTGGTGTGACGTAACGAGCTGGTCTAGTGGAATAGCATGTGGATGTATAGGGGGTAAAGCAGGAATAGAAAAATGAGACCGATTTTAAAACTTTTACTTTCGAGGATTGTCACGGCTTTGGAATTTCCCCTTGCTTTAATTGTCGCCTTTTTTATAATATTGACAATGGTCAAATGGCTTTAGCCATGCAACTTAGCAAGGGTAGTGATTTGTGTGACTACTAGTTTTGTTTCCATGGTTAATGTTTCTGCTTCCATCTTTAGCAAGCCCTGGAAGCATCTTAAAAAAACACATGAAATTATAAACTGAATGAAGAGAAAAGCATAATGGGAGGTAGTTAATTCAATTGGATATTGGTATTTTCATTGTGCCTGGGCATAAACCAAAGGCAGACCAGCATTTTTATTAAGCGTTAGTGCATATGGCAAGCTACATTTTTAAAACCCAAACTTTAAATTGTGTATGTTTAAAGGCATGCAAAATTATTTTTGGTTTATGTCGTACAGTAAGTAAAACGCCATAAAAAGCGACCAAAAAGCAAACCGCAAATGTAAACATTTGAAGGCAGGGTCCCCGTACCCTAGGGTGTACTGTATTAAAACGGATTTTATAATGGAATAATTCCAACTCGCGCCAGGTGGACCTCCAGCAGATGGATGTGTCCTGTGACCCGGAGAAGGCTTATAATGAAGGCTGCTGTGAACTCTCCAATGTGGTGAGTCCAGAAGCATTCTGCAGCTTTTACCATTGTGCTTTGTAATCACTCTTGTCTTAAACGGGACTTTTTTCGGCATCAGTGTGGAGGATATGCAGAGATCGGTCTGACAGCCGGGAGAGCGTCTTGCAAATGCATGCATGGGCAGCCGGGCATCCAGGGACGTCCGGGGCAACAGGTGAATTTACAACTTAAAGGCGACACTGGTAAGTTGAAGCATGTTCATTTATAATATTTTTATGCAGGGCCACAGGGGTCTTCATGGTAAGGACGGCGATCCAGGCAGACTAGGAAATTGGGTAAGTAGCCTTTTTTTCCCTGCAAAATACACTAAATTTCAACTGACCGATTACAAATCTGTCAAAACAGTGGAACTGTGGAAAATTTGCATAGTAGGATGGGAAAAACACCTGAAGCCAGAAGCACTATGGGATAGTTAAAAGTTCAGGGTCCTCTTTGTAATACGTTTCCCTGGATGTAAATATAAAAGCAGACGTAAAGACAATATGCTTGTCATCCTTTATTCTGAGGTGTAAAATAACAAACTGGAAGATGATCATCGGATTTAGGAGTGTTAATTGTCTTCATTAATGTGCAAAAACAATATGGATATGCTCCCTCATGCTCCGTTTCTCATCCTGGTTGGAATGAATAGAACGCTTACAAGAGGAATACAAAACAGTAGATGCCCATGCCAATACAACTAGCTTCCTTTGACTCAGGGTCCCATCTGTGTTATGTTATTTCAATGATTGACCGTCTAATCACGGCCAAATTTGGGAACATGGATACATAGAGCATTTACCTAATGTCCCTATTTTTACTCCAATACAGTCAAAAATCACAGGTGTATAGTCCGTTGATACGCCCAGACGTGTACTGCTTTGCGAATAAGCAGGAACTAAGGCAGGCATGCTAAAAAAAGGATAATGTTCAATAACAAAACCCAGAAACAAGGTAACTAACATAGAACTGGTCTAAAAAAAACTCCCAGTGTCCAAACAAAAAACAGAAATATTGACACATTAATCTCTGGTGTCGGAGCCTGTTAATGAAATCATATTTCTCATGCCAGTTTTATTGAATCACAATGACCCATGTAAGAGCCAAAATGTTTAAGTGTCATTGACTGTTATTTTTGTTTATTCCATGGGGTGGCACACATTATTTACTATGTGTATAAAGGTAGGAACGTTTGTGTTGTCCGACAGGTATACTGTATGACCCAGAAGGCCAGAAGGTGTTGACCGCTAGTCTATGCTATGCTACTCTAAGCTGGTTTGCCGTCGTTTCATTTGGCTATTTCTGTTGTAATTGGTGTTTAATAGAAGTCAAGAAGAATAAAGATGTATGTGTTCAGTTAACTTGCAGACCGTTCCCAGCGTCATTACTTCAGATCACTTTAAATCAACAATAAGCATCCACGGTCACTTCAGGTAACATCTAGTGCAGGGATGTCAAAATTAATTGCACAAGGGGCCAAAATTCAAAACACACTTAAGGTCGCGGGCCAACCAGGATAAACATTTATTGAACAAACTTAAACTGAATGTTTTTGGAACATAAATATGAATAAAAACAGACAAGCATATTAAATTTAAACCTTAAATCACTTATACAGTATTTATTATTTTGCTGCAAATACAAATATCTTGTTAAATTATACAACTTAGAACTTAACATTAAAATAACATTCAAATTCCTTTGCTCTTATGTCAATGTATATATTTAAAAAAACTTAAATATCCCAAAAGATTTTGCTCTCCTTAATATATCTCCTGTCCAACGTAGAAATGTGAAAATGCTACACGACTACACAAATGATTTAGTAAAAACGTCACAACATTCTGCAAACAGGGAGCCTGATGTGCTTACCTTTGGCGCAGACGGAGTAGGGCGAGCGATGGGAGGCAGTGCTTGCACTTTTTGCATAGCTCCACCGATCCCTCCCGCTCACCCACTCACGGTGTTTTGGCGTATTTACAATTTGTTCCGTGGATTCATCAAAAAGTATCTGAACACTGAACACAGATTATATAGTGAGCTTTTATATAAAGGATTCTTTAGCGTTGTACAGCCAAAACGAGTTTTTTTGTGTGACACCTTGACTGTAAATTGTAGTGAAAACGTGCCCTATATATTTTGAAAAGTACAGCTTTGTAATTCAGCTTTGGTTTGGCTTTGCGTGTATCTGAACAGCATCAATGGCTCGAGTTTTGAACGAGATGGAGAAAATTTGCACGCAATTAAATTTGTCTCTGAGCCATAGGTACTCATAGAAAGAGCCAAATCAGGCTCGCGAACCATAGGTTTCCGACCCCGGTTATATAGTCTAGTATACGTCATATATGAAAGAATAGGTACAGTGACTAAAACGTCAGAATCTGATGTCCAGGGATGAGACGGCGTCGTTCATATTGACGGGTCATTAATAACAATAATGTAAAATGGTCTTGCGGGCTGGATATGATTACACGGCGGGCCGGATGTGGCCCGCGAGCCGGGAGTTTGACACATGTGATCTAGTGCTTCAGCCTAGCTCCACTCGGCGTCTATTTATTTCAGTAGTTTTGTATTGGGCAAAATTCCTTTAACAACCCATCAATAATGAACTATTTTCAGAACTGGTCCGAGAGTTATTTACGGGTTCTTAGGGGGCTACATGGATCATGCAGGCACCACGTTTGTGACCCTTGGTTTAGGGTAATGAATAATAACTTGATTCTCAAGTGAAATATTGCACAGCAATCATTTCCTAGAACATAGATCATGTTTTTGGAGTACGATTCTACAGATTTCACATGGTTCTTCTGAAATGCGTCATCATGGTAGTTTAATATTGGGAACAGTTCTTCAGAGTCTGGCTTGATTCCCTCCTAAATTTTCCCAAGAACACTCCAAACGCAGACGTGAGAGGCAATTGTCCAGGACCCCCTTGAGTCTTTAATGACACCATGTCTGCTTTGGTGGAGTGTGAAGTTTGGCACATCACGCTTACTTTGGCCCATGGACGCACGTTTGAATTCCTGACTCGTTGATGCTGAGCAGACATCAGAAACGTTTTTTTTTTTTTTTATACATTAGGAAAGATAGCCCCGATTCAGCTAAAATGAAAGATAGGTTCAATAAAGGGAAAATAATAAGGAAAGTGGAGTTATAACTTGGATGACAATATAAGCGGGACATTTGGAAGAAACTAAATTTCAACGTAAGAGTTTACTTTTTTAATACATTCTTAAGGAAATTCCTGGACTGCCAGCACAAACTTACAGTATGCAGGCCTACAGAACAAGATTCCAGAGACGTTTATGCCACATTTTCTCGTCCCGAGTGTTCAGCTGGAGGTCATTTGAGAGTAAACATCTGTCTTTTGTAACGCCTTGAAACACAGAGGCCCAACATGTTTATCTCTTTCCCTGTTTGCATTTTGAGGAGGCTCTTTCCTGGCACACACTTAAAACCTACGATGGGTGGTCTTTCTTTAAATTATTTTTTAAGCTAGCGTAGGCTTTGCCAGTGTGTAAATATGTGATAGATCACGTTCTTGTGTTTTCCCATGCTGTCAGCCATCTTTGAGGTTAACCGTTATTAAAATGAGGAGATGTTAAAATAAACAGACAACATAAGGTACCCATGTTTTAAGTTGACCCAGAGAAGCCGTTTTATGTCTGTATTTAAGGTGGTTGGTGTGTCTATAAACAAGTGCTGGGCTGTACTTGCATTTATGATCGAGTGCAGTAGAATGTAGTGTAAATTTTATGAAAATTAAGGTGACTAAAATGTCATCTCAGGGAAAAATGTACTTACCTTCTCTTGCAGAGGAGCCGCTTACGATAATAGATATGTCAGTTTCATTGGTATTGACAAGGTGTGAATTTCCCTACAGGGGATTGTTAAAGTATCTATCTATCTATCTATCTATCATGTTAAAAATGGCTAAAACGGAAGAATATTTTAACGTTTGATCATTCAATGATTATATTTAGATTATTTTATCCATTAATCAATTATTCCGGTGAAATATATCAGATTTGGCTAATTGGGTTAGGGGAAAAAAAAAGACATAACCTTTTAAAAAAACACTGATTAAAACTGGCATACAATTAGGGCGCATAGCATAACATGCTGGAACATAGGCAAGTAAAACTAAATTGTTAACATCTGAGAAAATATTTTAACTTCTCAATACAATTACTTTTCCGTAGATCCCCCAAAATGTATTTGTCTATCATTTTACATTACTTTTTCGACACTGCGTAACGCGTTTTTTGAAAATTATGTTTTTAGAAAAATTAAAATGTTTTTAAATGAAGTTCGATTAACCAGAAGGATGATCAGTATTTTTACCATCGAGCAATAGATAGCATGATATTTGGGCGGCATTAGCTCAGGAGGTAGAGCGTTCGTAGAGGCCCCCGAAAGCAGGTAGTTGCCTTGCGTGGCTGATGCTGCAGTTAGTTAGTGTAAAAGGGAGAAGTGTGAAGCACATTGTAAAGCGCTTTGGGAGGCCTTCATTGACTTGAAAAGTGCTATATAAATGCAGAGCATTTACATTTACTCTTATGGAGCAAAATTATGAAACAATAAATTGATTATAAAAATAGTATTTGATTTGATACACTATTAGTCAAGTCAGGTGACATTTATTTATATAGCCCTTGATAACAAAATGTCTCAAAGGACTGCACAGGATTACAATTACACAATTGCACAATTACCTGATCTTAAACCAGCATGCGGGCAAGGTGTCTATTGGTTGAAGAATTTTTGGATCTCTTCATCAACATTTACATTACTTGATTTTAATATGTCTAGACCGATGATATGGTATGTTTCATGTGAGCTAGATTTAACCTTAGTTAACCTACTAAACCAATAAATGAAAATGATTCCAGAATCAAGTGCAAAAGCTCTGTCATCCTGAAAGAATTCATATTCTGTAGTTAATTATAGATTTACTGTTTAAAGACGGCTCCATTCTTTTCTGCTCCCTCAAAGTATCACAAGACACACAGGCTGTGTGTTCAATGTATTTATCATATATTAAATATATATTAAATTATTTGTACATCACTATGGGAATCATGATTTAGGGCCTTCTCCTAATGTCTCAAGACCTTGATTTCACAAGCCATGCATTATGTGAGAATGTAAGTGTGTCATGAAGTCCCTGTCGCAAATTTGAGTGTCGTTTTTGTTGTTTTGGATTGAATAAGGCCCAAGGAAAAGGGCCTTCCTTTTTCTACAATTGCTAGGTTTTCACCTATATTTGTGCGACGATTCCAAGAAAGAAATGTAAAAAAACATTGACACATTTTTTTCTTATGTTTTGTAATAAAAATGATCACTGAATCTGATTCCATTGCCAAATACCCACGAAAAAAACAACTGCTTTTTTAGATTAATCATTCAGTCAGTCAATGGACTGTATTAAGTAGCGGTTGTCTCTGAAGTCTTCGTATAATGGACTTAATTATTAGTCACTACAAACTTGTTTTGCAGGGCATCAGAGGAAACACGGGAGACTATGGCAACGTGGGTGAGCCAGGCCCTAAGGTAAGTTCTGTCCTCGCACCCCTATTGAGTTACATTTCCGTTTGATTTTTGGCAGTAGTTAATGATAGATCACATGCATCATCCTCAGGGCGAGATGGGAAGCAAAGGCGAGAAAGGAATGAGAGGTCTCTGGGGCCCTGCGGTAAAGCCATTACTTGTCACAACAGCTTTTCCACTAATACAATGTCACAATGCAACTCACTGTGATGTCTCTACAGGGGCAGCGAGGTCAGAAGGGGCTGAAGGGATTGAAAGGAGCAGGAGGTTTCAAGGTTAATTCAAGCAATTGAAAATGATTCATATTGCAGTTTCCTTAGACTTCTAATCCGTATGATGGCACTTTGTTGTTAAAGGGTGTCCGAGGACCTGCCGGAGACATCGGAAATACTGGAGGGCATGGCCCTGCTGTGAGTTTACCTGCCATCTTATTTTGCAATTCTGGTCATGAAATTAAATAACTTTCAAATTTATCAGTTCAAGCTCCAGTATACAAATATTTTTGATAGTTTGCAATTCATATTATAATTTTGTACCGCTAGGGCACAAAAGGCGAAAGAGGATATGAAGGGATTGCTGGGTTTCAAGGAGTAAAGGTATCAATAGTTTCTCTTCACCAGAATTTTCAAGATGCCTCTTTCTGTTGTTATAATTGTATCACAATATTTGTAGGGTGAGAAGGGGAACACCGGTCCAGATGGGAACCCTGGGCCTCGAGGACAGCAGGTGCGATAGGTTTGGTTTAGCTTTAGCTATGGCATGGTTCAAATACAACTTATGATTGATCTTCTAGACTTTGAAACTGTTATGATTAGCGGTGGACCAAAATGCAGTAAAAATGTTCATATTTAACAACAAAACACTCAACAAAGTAACACACAAACGCTCAAAAACAACAATAAACCTGTCACAACCAAACACCTGCCCCCATTACAACCCAATTAGGGGCCCTCTGGTGGACAGAAGCACCAGACCCTAACAGGTTGCTACCTGATAATAAGTATAAACCGTTGCAGTTATCAGAAAGCCTGTTGTTTAAGTAAAACTAGTATTTGTCATTCTGTAGTAATTCATAATTTTTAAAAACACAGGATAGCAGTATGTGTGTTGCATATATAGAAATACAGCCCCAGTTAAACTACCTTAGATATTAATATGCTAAAATAAGGCATGTTCTGAAACTGTAAACCAAGACGTCTTGCCTAAAAAATACTCAGTAGTTACAATTTGTCCAAAACGTTAGTTGAGTAAATGTAGCAGAGTAGACTACTCATTACTACACATTTCAATAAAATACCTGTGTGCTTGGTAATTCATCAAAATACACAAGCAGTAGTCTTAGCCACCAGCTACGCTAACTTAAGTGATGTGTTGCTAACTGTCAAAGAAATGATTATAATTCTTACTTTAAAAATGTGTTGTAATGATTAACATAAGCAGTACATCTTCTTAATTAAATACTTTATTCGTCAACAACTACGATAATAGTAAAATATGCTAATGGTCAACAGGGAATTGTTGGTGATCCTGGAGAGAGAGGGACTGATGGACAGAAGGGGCAACCTGTATGTATACCACACACGATTGCACTGATAGATGTCACATTGAAGGCTAAATACAGTTATAATCTATGTATTGTTTGACTTAGGGAATCACAGGACGTCAGGGCAGAAATGGCATCATCGGACAAAAGGTGACAACTGCTTCAAAAACGTCATCTATGCTACAAAACACGATTTACTTTATAATAATGAATCAAAGTCACTTTTCCTTAGGGCATTGTTGGAGATCCTGGAATACCGGGTAGAGATGGGGATCCTGGAATAGAGGTATTAAAGCGAATGAGAAGTTGATAATTATCACTCGTTTTTTATGCATCTTTTAAAATAATATTTGTAATAAAAGATCAATTTGCAGCAGAGAAATTTATTTCGTGTCACTTCTCTAGGCCTATCAAGGACCACAAGGTCACCGTGGAAGACTAGGCCAAGTTGGCTCAACGGTAAAACCAATATTCTTAGGAATGGTCAATATATTGCAAAAGGTTTAGATGCTTCATTTGTTGAGCCTGTCTTAACAGGGCGAGAAAGGAAGCATTGGAGTGGCGGGAGAGATGGGCCCTCAAGGTCGAACTGTAAGTTGTACCTACTGACGGAAGTAATTTGTTTTTTACCACGATTAGGGGAATAAATGGAAGCAGAATGAGGCAGTCTCTTTGGTTGTTTAAATAAATGTTTTATTCCCGAGGGTTTAAGAGGTTACAAAGGCTCTGCAGGGAAACCAGGAAGACCAGGATTTATTGGGCCACCAGGGCCTAATGTAAGTTTAGAATTAACTGAAAATGCTTGTTTATTTAGTAAACAGCAAGTAAACTATGATATGTCTTTGCAGGGGCATGTGGGAGTGGCCGGAAGACAAGGAAGCAAGGTATTGTCATCAATATGATTCCGGAAATCTGATGTGTTGAAATAGAAGAAGCAGATGTTTCATGTGTAAAGAGGGAGGGTTTAGGAAAATACAATATAATCCATGATATAAACTTTATTAATGTCTTAAAGTAATCATTTTTCACAGCATGAAATATCTGCCCCCCTTCCTTCCTTGTACAGGGTGACACAGGAATCCCGGGAATTCAAGGAATCAAAGGCGATCCGGTAAATATACCATCTTATATTTGTTTCTCTTCCTTTTTATGTTGCTCATGTCTCTCTTTGTTGTCTTTAAAGGCACTAAAAGGTGTGAAAGGACCAAAAGGAAGGGTGAGGTGACTTAGTTATTAACCCACGCTTTTCGGAAATGTTTTGATCTAAAGTAGGTATTTTAACGTAGGTTGGAGACAGAGGGCAGCCAGGCCCTCAGGGAGGACGGGGCAGGCGTGGACCAGCAGGACCGAGTGGACGCTCGGGTCCTGTGGGAACCAAAGGTGTGCGAGGTGAAGGAGGACCAGATGGATTTCAGGGGCCCCCAGGTCCCCCAGTAAGTTTTTAATTATGTTAAATTACGGAATTGCCGTATTTTTTTTACACTATAAGGCGCATCCCCCCCAAATCGTCTTTGGTCAGATTTTTCACACATAAGGTGCACAGGACCGTAAGACGTAGGAACTTGAGACTACAGTAAGAGCTACCGTGTTTATTCAGGTACACTTACGGCAAGTAATAGCGTATAATAGAGCAATGATTAATCAATATCAATAAATTATAATTGCAAAATATTGTTTGCAACGCCAATCGAACACAGATCGTTGAGGTGGGGGGGGATTTTTTAAGGGTTATTGTTCTATCTTCTTTATTCATTATCCATTATCGGTCAGTTCATAATACGCTACAAAGCCTAGGAGCCGGGACTCTTACTCTCAGCCAAAAGGCCAAGCTAAGGTCCTAGCCTTAAAGCCTTGCTGTGATCATTGCGAATGCACCGTTCCCGGAGGTACTGCAATACCGGGCCGATGCGTGGAGTGGACAGAGCAAGCTCTTATTCCATCTCTGGATTGCAAAAGTCAATGATCATGGTTGCGATGGGCTACGGGCACAGACAATTTAACACTAAACTACCAGTGGTACAGATGACATTTGAAAAGGCATTAGTTTATCTCATCATCACACTATGTTTACTCACGGTGCCAGAAAAACTTATTTGCATATTGCATTTGGATAGGTTGAACTGTCACTCCACTTCTTTATATGTGCGCAAATAACCTCTCAGTTTAATATGTGTATGTACGTAAAAGAGCTTGTATAGTATTTTGTTGAAATACATTCTGTTTTGGGTTTCTGTCTTTCTCAAAGTTATTGACGTAAAGAAGTGGAAACCGTTTCCCCTATCAGAATGCACTATGAAAAATCAGTGTTTCTGGCACTGTGAGTGAGAATAGTGTGATAATGAGAAAATATTTGATGCTTTTTTGTATCTGAGCTGTCTAGTGATAAAATGTCAGTGCCCTCATGGCCATAACCCGGGTTAGAATCCCATACAATTTAAAACGTTTTAGGCCAGCGATGATTATCAATTGATCAATCATTGCTCGTAGTTTAAAATGTTGTGTAGTAATGCACACCTAAAATAATGTATGAATTTCCAATCTTATCTACCATGTTCTCCAGTATATAAGGCGCTTCAGGCTATAAGGCGTTTTTTAAAACTTTAGATATTTGGGGGTTTTGTGTGTGCCTAATCGTCCAGAAAATATGGTATACTTGATGTAATCTGCAAAATTTGCTCAGTTGGCTCACCCACGTCATTACTAGTCTGGTTGAAAATATTGTGGTCAGAAACAATTTATCAACATTTTCTCTCTAGTCAACACTTATCCTAGCATGAGGTCTCATCAATCAGCACATTCATAAATCCATAATGAGTCAGGGGAAATCCCATTGGCCTTGTTTTTCCCGGGTTTCCTCTGAAACACTACCATGGCTCTGGCGTGCTTCGTGCTGGAATATTCATCGGCCATGTTACACATTCGGGCTGAGCTAGTGAAATGGGCGCTAACGACTTGTTATGCAGGGCCCGACTCTGCCGGCTCAACACGTGATCGAAGTTTGCAAGAAAGTCGTTCTGGAGCAGATGTCCACCTTTGCCAATTCAATCAAGAGGACGTGTGCCGCCGTGTGTCCTCTCTACGGGGACGTTCCCATGGGGGCCCCGGGCCCACCTGGGAATCAAGGCCCGCCCGGACCTCCTGTAAGTTTCTTTTGTATCATTTCTTGAGCTAAACACACTTCTCAATATCTATACATTGTTCGCTCCGTTGCCTCGCATTGCAAATGTCTGGAGTAGGTCAGCTGTGGTGGACGGCGGAAAAAGGAAACCTTGCAAATTTCCACATCGACGTGAGGACAAATAATCGAGCAGTGGTCTCCTGGTATGCGTTGAATGTTTTTTGGAGAGATTCAACTGCCGTCAAATCCTTTCCATATTGTTACGAAGCTTGGAGGTCATATACATGACATAGCACTTAGTACTTGTATCAGAGCCAATTCAAAACAAAAAAGAATATATTTACTATGTAATTCACTCTTCTTTTTCCTCGCCTTATCGCTGATTAATTAGAGGTTGGCTCCTATACAGACACACATGTGACTGTGTACAGTAAATGATGGATTGATAGTTTTACCCAACCGATGTGTTGCAAAACCTGTCGTTGGGAGTCATTCGGTGACCAAACCCCTCAATTCCAACCCCTAATGCAGACCGCCAAGCAGCAAGGCAACGGGTACCAATGTTGTAAGTCTTAAGCATGATTCGGTCGAGGCGTGAACCAGCAACTATAGTTTGATATATCTAGTTTATTTTGAATATAATTCAAACGATTCTATATGATTTACAATGGTTAGCAATTCATGTTACGTATTCATCAAATAAACGGATATCCATTCGTGACGAACTGAGATGTCAGCCATGATTTGAACTGATTTCTTTAGTACCAAGTCTGTCAATTTTCAAAATGTATCTCACCATTACTCATTAATGGTCAGTCAGTCTTGATGGATGTAGACTACTGGGCCATTTTTTTGTCCAGGCAGAAAAGATCTGGAACCCCAAGTCTACAATTTTTTTAAGATGGGAGCTACTTTCTTGTTTTTGATTAGCACAAAGGGCCACTATTTTTATATGAATTTCTAAAATACAAACGCATGTTATTACTATGCTTTAACTATGTTAGTACCAAGCTGTAAATATTAAATTAGTGTTTAAATATAAGCTAAAACAACCATCTGCCTTGTAGAAGGACACATAAGTGCCACGTTCACTATGTTGTTATCAATGACAATAAGGATTATTCAATATAAATTATCGGCCGATTTTAAGAATAATTTAGGTAGAACTGATCATGAATTTGAGCAATCAAGTCACCATATTGGTCTATATCTTATTTGGTCATAGAGTGCTTTAAGCCAAGTTTTAGTAGTTTTTGTGGCGAGTGCCCAGTCGTGTCGCAGGTGGATGCAACAATGGTACAACTAAAGGCAAGCAGCCAAGAGGGGCTTTTGGCAAAAATAACACATGGAGAGCTAACGGGGTCTAACCTGGACCGATCAACGAAAGGCATTTGTAGCCTTGACGGAAAAGTCTGAGGCTGGCCGGCCCAAAAAAAGCAGCGAGTAGCCAGGTTAACCAACAAGAAAAAGCGGCTCAAGTGACAAACCCAGACCGGTTCGGAATAAACAAATGGACACGGCAGACTAGCAGGCTGCTAACTGGGGCAAGAGACACACAGGGCCCCATTAATCAGTTTATTAGTATCATACAATGCAGACAGAATCAGCTCTTATGTGAGCTGAATGGGTGGAAGAAGCAAATAAGTTTAGAGAACCTGATGTATAAAAGATGAATGTTATATTTTTTCTTTTATTGTCAGGGCGATCCTGGAAGAGACGGTGATACTGGGGAAGTTGGCCTGCCAGGATTTTATGGTGAAGCCGGAGATTCGGGCCAGCAAGGAGGGCCAGGTGTGGAAAAAGAAAGCAGACAGATTGCACCCATGGCGCTGGATAGAACCATTATGTCCCAACGTGAACTGGATCAAAACAAGCACCTGGGGCATTGGCTAATGGGACACCTTACTGATAGGCCAATGAAACTTTAAAATATTTACAAGGTGTTATTTAATCATGATCCCATTCAGACTTTAATCAACAGGACTTTTCCGGGCTAATTACATTATTTTGGTTAGTCTGCTGTATTCTGAGTAATCCCTAGCAAGGCCGGAATTAGGGTCTGGCCTAAAATATTAATCATTACAAATAGGTCTGGCTTCTCTCCTTTTTTTAAATTATACACCCATCATTGTTCATCTTTGTCTCACTGCTTCTCTCTCAAAGTCGCGCTAGATTCTTAAGGACCTACAGCTGCATTGGTTTAAGCCTCACTTTTCAACACTTACGTCATTTCGACGGGCTTTAAACTTTTACCACAAACTCTGCAGTATAAGATAGAAAATTTTCAATTAAGATAACCTCTGCAGACACAGAAATATAAAGTGTGTAAATGTCTACACAGTCTTGTTTAACTCAGATTTTGTTACAAAAGAAAAGCTTAAAATCGTTATTGTAAACCACCTCTTCTCCTCCCAAGTCCTCACAATCACAATATGAAATTTCGGTTTTATTTCATGCTCGGTCCTGCAAATGGTCTGGTTCGGGCTGGGTCAGGCCTTAATGCCGAGCTGGATTTTTTTAGGCCCGATCAAACCTTTGATCTATATGTGTGGGGGGGTCAATGTGCACAGGTGAGAGAGGAGAACAAGGTGATAAAGGAGCCAAAGGTCATGGCATACCTGGATTCACAGGAGAGCAAGGAATCATGGGTAAAAATCTTACTAGATTGCTTTCTCACCAGTCCAAGAATATATATCATACATACAGTACAATTAAAAATGTAAATCAAATTTCGGGTCAATCACAGGTCAACGTGGAAGGCCCGGACGGGTTTTTAACGGCCAACCCGGAAAGCCGGGCGAGCGGGGACAAACGGGCCTGCCGGGACTCAGGGGCCACGCAGGTCTCAGGGGCCCCCCGGGTGTTTGCCTCACCACTGGCTGTGCTCTTCTCACTTCTACGAGTCCAGCACCTCAAGTTGCTCGTCAGAGTTCACAGAGAAGGTTGAGGAACCGTCAGTAATGGAAAAGAGCCCAGGTGGACAGTGGAGTATTCAAAGGACTTTTGGATTAAGTGTCATGTTAATATATGTTTTCAGCCATATGACTAGATGATTTTAATGTAAATAATCTTCGTAACCGAGGCTCCAATTTTTTTTTAACTATATGAAGTCTGCCCATCAAAACGAAATTATAATGTAAGTATAAAACACAGTCTTTGTTTTTATTGAAAATATTTCACAATCTGACTGTTTAAAATCATATTTCCCCTCTTCTCCCTCTCCCTAACATCATGTTTTCTTATCCAAAAAGGAAAAAAGTGTGTACCAACAAGACTTTCCGTCCCGTCTCCCTCTGTTGGTCATTATTTTTATGTTTCTTGGACAGGTAGTGCCTAATAAGTCATTTTTTTTTCCTCTGTACTTTTGCAAGCGCAAATACTATAAAGATCCATTCCAGTGTTTATAATAAAAACAAACAAAAAATGTTTTGACCATGATGATCAGACTGATATTTATCTACCAAGCAATGAGCTCTGGAGCTCAATTGACACCTACAAACATTGTTGGCAAAATATACACCAGACCACTAGGATATGGCACACTTATTTTCACTTGACATTGTCAAATAAGATGCTTTACAGCCCCATCTTTGCAACATTCTGCCCACTATCTGACATCAACAAGTTATTTCGCGTGTCCAAAAACGTATAAAATTCAAGCATTTTGTGCATATGTAGAGTTACATCTTTAAGATGCGCTGTTGCTAATGGTCAACGTAACTTGAAATGCTGGGCTTCTATTGATTTGCTTCAAAGCATCATGAAAATGCCTATATGTTGTTAGGAGAACTCCCTCCCACTACTTCAAAATCTTGTTTGCTTTCATTCTCAAGACAATGTGAATCGAGGATATAATACCATACTTTTTGTAAGGTATTTAATTGCAATAGGTGCCAAGATTTGCAGTGATGCTCAAGAGAGAAGTAAAAATATGGTAACAATAGAAACAAAGCAATTATCAAGAAATACGAAGAAGGCAGACTCATCAGTACCTTTGTAAAGCTGGCAAGGCCAAATCAAACTGATCGGGACTATTATTACAATAAAGAGGCCATTAAGCAAGGAAATCTTCCGAATGCATGCCAATCCTCGCAAGTGGAAAGTTTAAAATCAGTATAATATCTAATCTACCGTTGCCGTCTCTTACCACATTTGCATCCACCTGCTGCTCCACTTGACCAAATCAAAGACAACAAAGGTTAGTAAAAAATGTCTTTACATATATATTAATTTAGAACGATGTTTAATCATTTGCATATCTATTACACATAAGTATTACTTACGATAAAGTACTTTGTTAATTCAATAATTTTATCTGGGTTACCAGGGATTCCAAACGTATTAGCTACGCATTACCATCGGTTTCTGTCCCCTGGCAATTTTAACTTTGCGATCCCCATCTCACATATCAATATTAATGTTGTATCCCGGTGTTTACCTTATGTAAGGTTGGATATTTTATAAAAGTTGTGATCAAAATTAACTTGAAATTGCTATCTTTGTCAGGATTAAGTGTAACTAAAATACTCTGAGCTTGTTCCCAACATTAGTTTTCTCTAAAAGCAAATTTATGGAAAAA
The DNA here is from genome assembly GCF_059441175.1 of Urocampus carinirostris. Taxonomy (NCBI): domain Eukaryota; kingdom Metazoa; phylum Chordata; class Actinopteri; order Syngnathiformes; family Syngnathidae; genus Urocampus; species Urocampus carinirostris. The sequence continues at coordinate 26,346,760 of NC_142361.1, forward strand.
TTGTGCTACATTAATCTCGCTCCTGAACCATAAAAACCCTAAAGGCACCAGTAGTTTTTAAGTCTGTAAAGCAAACACAGAGCACCTGTGCTCCAACTGTTCACAAATGTTTTCTAATAAAACTTTAACATCACAGTGAAGTCTTGCCAAAATAATTTCATCAGAAAGGTCCACTTCTAGTAATTCAATAAATTATTACTCTTCTCACCGTTTTTTTTCCCTTATTTCTGTGGTCTTCTTAGTGCGTCAGAAATCTCCCCCCCAGGAAATTTGGAAGTTAGCATGAGTCATTTGATTTCACACTGTTTCGTTTGACTGAACTGGCAATGGCGTGAATTTAGCTGTCACCAATACAGTAAATAATGTATATCATTTTTAGAAGCTGCAGCAGACTGTAATTATACTAACTGAAACAATTCTCCGTTTTGAGAACGTTCCAAACCGTAGCGACCGTAGCATTAGGTTCTAAAATTTGGCAAAAGGACCAGGAGGAAAAATAAAGATTGATTTGATTTTAAGTATCTGCCGATACAGTGTTTTAATCTGATACATGTCATGAAGTTGTTTTTGAAACATTAAGAATTAAAGACAAATTATATACATCTCTTTTTTAAGCATTGAAGAATTTGATCAAATGTGTTGAAAAACTCGAAATGCTTGACATTTGATTTATTTGGTGTTTTTCTAGATAGACAAAATTCCATAGTTGCCAACGTCTGGACTTGGCAGCAGTTTTTTCCTGCTTTGGCACAAAAAGAAATACCTTTACTTTTAGCTGACAACTGTGTTTGCGTATGAAAGATTAATTGTTTTCCCAAATTTAGCAGCACAACATTTTAAAAGGGGGACACCACTGAGATTTCTGAATGACTCATGACTTCTCAGAGGCCTTTCTTGGCTCTCGTTTCTTTCCTCGGCCCGCAATCCTTCACCTCATGTTGTTCCATTTGGTTTCATCAAACTCTCAGACATCTTTCAGTGTTGCAGACAACGTTGATCACAGAAAGACATTTAGCATGAAACATAACAATTTATTTCTCAAAAGCCCCTTTTCTACTGCCAGGAACGAAATGATGAAACACTGCAGCATGTTATTTTGTCTTTTTCAATTTCCACTGGAAATATTAGCTACCGTCAATTACTATGTTAACAACTATTCATCACTCAAATTAGCAGAAAAGGTTCATCACACTTCATCATGGGAGCTGTTATAGAAAACGAACCAAATTGTTGCTCTGTATTTAAAAGAGTTACCCTCATTCCATAATAAGGAGTGATACTGATATGGATCCCTGTTTGACCCTATGTTTGAGAATTGTATTTATCTATGTCTGATTTTTCACATACACTATAAACACTGTACCCGTCCATGTATGGAGCTGCTGAATCAGTTCAACACTATACCTCTGATGCTATAAAACCTTTTAATCAGCTTTTTGACAACTTCAGTCTCATCTCAAGTGTCTCTACCGTTGCCAAAAAATACAAACCAGGAAGTAAACTCACCGTCTTTCTCCATTGAAGTTTGTTATTGTCTCGTTCCAACCTATGCTTTCAAAACGGAAGGGTTTTTCTAATTTCCTGAAGTGGTGTTTTGAATAGGAAAACTGACCACCCTAGACAAAGGTGAGCAGATTCAACGGTGTTGTAAAATGTTTGTCTGACTGTCTCGATTCATAATTTGAATTTGATAGCCCCCAGAATTTAGAATTAACGTCATCGCAGTTGTGTTATGTAAAAAAGCAGAAGCCTGCGAAAGAAATATTTGCACTGCATCAGAATGTCTGCATATAACATCAACACTCCAACGCTCCACATGCCACTCAGCATTTGCTTATGCAATCTACCAGAAATTGCTAAGGCTCAAGGTCAACTAGGATATGGTTAGCAGCCACGAGCACCTCTGCTTTGGCATGGGTCAAAGTTTGAGGTCACCAATACTAAGCATGTAGGAATGATTGTGTTCAAACAGTATAATATGACAATACATATTTTTTCAATTACATGGTAATAAGTTGCAAAACTTTGCTCAACAGTTTTTTTTAGACAAAAGGCAACTCCAGAACAATTATTTGATGCATGCAACGCATAAGAAAAAGTAAACTTACAAATAATAGATTACTTCTTCCAATATATTGTAATTTAGCTGGCCCTGGCAATACTCTTCTTGCCATTATTGGCAGCTTGCACTTAGTATAATATTGAGACCGCACTCCGCGCTCCAGTTTCCACACAGTATAGACAATCACGATTTGTTCGTTTCCATGACATCAGGCCTCCATTGACATAGTCTAGCTCATCTGTTCGTTTATGGAGCTGTCACTTTAGTTGATACACTTCTTGGATAACGTTTTTTCCTCTTTACATTGCCATTGACTTATATAAGTGCTCCAAAAATAATTTTAAATCCAGCCGAAGTATAAGTACTAACGGGCTCAGACTTTCTTCACTACGGCCATGACCAACCTAAACAAGCACAAAAGACAGTGAAAAAATGAATCTATTGAGAAAGGTATATGCATTTGTTGTTACTCTTATTTTTTTAAATGTTTCTGCTAATGACATTGCACTATTTCCATTGCACTTTTTTTCTGATGCACATATGACTGCCAGTCTATAAGCACTACCTTGTAAATATTGCACAAACAAATACATATTTTTTCCATCTAAATATTTTATCACCTCGTTCCCTGGAGTGTCACATCAAATCTTGGTGTAGGCAATGTTTTCACGTTGTAATCAATGACAATAAAGACAATTATATTATCTATTATATTCACAAAGGGCACAGTTATTGTATAAAAACAAAAAGTTCCCTAAATGAATCATCAAAAGGGACATTGCAACTTCATAAGTAGATTATAACTCTTGCTCAATTTTAAGAAATTTCCATGTTCTCTGGTTATGCCCTAATCAAAGCAGAGTTCCAAACCCACAACACTCGGAAAGAAACTGCTCTCATTACAATTATTTTCCATCAGGACGGTCAAAGATGGACTGGCTGTCTGTTTGTACAATATTATGCTCTCCTTATCGGTTTCTCTTTCCTGGTAATTGAGGCTGGCACAATGCCAACCAGAGTGAGGAGCGAGGGAGAGGACTGTTGCGCAGGCAACTGAGGGAGGGCTTTGGTTCATTCACAAGACAAAACCTGCATTTCTTCATGTACTTTCTGACAATCCGGGACTCGGAAGAGTAATGCACACTCATCATCTTAATGAAAAGGATTAACTGGAATTTGATCAAGGTTTGGAACGCTTGGAGGTAATTTGCAAACATCTGGGATGCAGTACACCTGTGCGCATGGTGGTGTGTATGTGTGAGATGAATGAAGAAGTGCCGGTTGTTAACACACTCATGTAAAAGATGTCTTATCGAGTTGCAATTTGGCTAACAAAATGTCAGTATTCATTTAACGTGTTGCAAGGGTAACATATTGAAGTCATCAGCTGCAGTATTTTGTTTGTGCCGCTGTCAAAAATACATGAAAGCATGTGGTGGAAAAGTCTCAATTTTTTATTCACCTGTTAATATGTTTTTCTGCAAGCACATCGGCAACAAATGCTTTACATTTTAATATATCTAGTGACTACATTTTCTGCTTTTAATTTTTTAGGTGACCATATTACACAGATTACACAGATCGAAAATAGTAGTTTTAGAAATGGGAGGTGCTGTGTGAAAAGCATTAGGACCCTGTAAATTAAGGCGTACAAGATTTCTTGGATGTGGAGTACATTTCGAAGAACTACAAACATGACATGGTTTTCCTTTGTTGCAGGAAGAATTTGGCAGGAGTAAATCTTTGCAATCCTGGCCGCGATTCAGCTAACAGAAGTTATTGATCTTGGAATAGAATAGCTTTCTGTTGCCAAATTACTTCAAATTTGTGCTGTGCAACTCCAATAGGGCAAAGAATTTAATATTTGGAACTTTACATATGATAAAAAGAGAATAAAACCTTTGGGCCTCAAACATTGGCCATAGTCAAGCCATTGTATATGAAGTGAAATCTTCAACAAAAACGTACAAGTCAATAGTATTTTCTATCCAAAAATGAAAATAAAAATAAGAAAGACACACCTTTGCATGGCCATTTCTTAGTTGTATGCATTTTTAAGTTATTTTAAGTAAAAAAAAAAAAGTAAAAAGTTATTTTTTTTAATTTTATTTTGCGGTTGCTTCAGTTTTGGATCCTACTAAACTACATCGATCCCTGTATTGAACAGCGAGCAAAAAGAAAGAAATAGTAGTTAGCTCTCCATTTTTAAAACAATAATATAATGGGGGTTACCATTCATAAAATGGACTCATACAAAGAGCACATTGCGGATTAAACCATATGTATATTAAGCATGTGGTTCAAAAATCGAATGTTTGTCACTATTTACCATATAAAGCAGCAATCATACTTGGAATATCTACCTTGAAAGTTAAGTGAAACCCAACCTTTTAATTTATCATTTTTTGGGACAGAGGTCACTAAAGCGGGCAGCTACTCAACTGTTCAAAAAATCCAGATGTTAGCTATCAAAATTGTAGTGTAGGTTCAGTAGCTTCCTAATCTTAACTACTCATCATGAAAAAGGCCTACATATGTTTGGAACGAGAGCACGTTTGGGAATTTGTCTGTCCAAGAGTTAAATGAATTCCATGTGGCCTGCTTGGAGGTGTAGAACACTCCGTTTTGAGAAAGTCATCGAAGGGGAAAGTCTTCCAGGCTGCACCTTGCCAAAGAGGAGTTTTTCCAACTAACAAATCTCGAGTGGGGAAAATTCTGAATAAAATGGCTTTCCCAAACAGTTGAAGCATGTTCAAGTGTGTCGCTTCAAAACATTGCGGAAAATTTGAGTCATCTAAGATTGGAGCCCCTCCAGTCTCCAGTTGAACAAAAAGGATGAAGTCCAAAGACCAAGGGGGGGAAGATCGGTGGCTTCTGTTTGGCTGATATAGATGCGTTATGATCTGAAAAGGGGATTTACAATATCGGCCATTATATGCAAATTAATCAGTTCCAGAAGTCCTGCATTTTTTTATTCCAATGCCAAATACCTGTTATTTATTCGCAATTGAATCCTTTTAGCATTTCAGCAGTTTCTCTTGTGTTTGAAACAGTCATTTTATCTGTCTGCCACAGAAACAACTTTGATGTTTGAATGTCCGCCATCAGATCACATGCAACTCATTCATCCGCTCGCGTATTCAATTTGATTCTACAATTTCATTAGTTTAAACGTCATAATAAAACTGAATTATGTTCAGTGGCAAGCACAGTAAAATTAAAACAGGAGTCTTGCATAATTACAGCTGACTGATGTCAAAGTGGAATGCAAATGCTTAAGGTACTTTGCTTAACATTGCAGTGCTTGTCAAATGATCAAATATAGCACTTAGAAAATCCGTGCATTTCTTTTAGGGTCATGCTGAACCCCTGTAATCATTTCCTGCAGTTCAAAGCGATGTCAGTAGCTTAAGACCATAATCACATAATTATGTTGTCAAAATGTGGAATAAAAAATACCGAAAACACAGAACGATTAGAGAATGGGACTTAATGTTTATTTTCATTCAAATCTAGGATGTAAATGTGGTCAAAGGGATTGAGAAAACAGCATAAGGGAAAATTAATTTGAATCGCAAAAACAGCTCATTTGCATTCCATTTAAAATTGTTAGCATTTTTTAGCACACAGATAGTGTCACTTTTAATTATAACAGTGCCACTTAATTATTATTTTGTAATTATTAGCTCTCACGTGAAATATGTGGCAGATTGGCTACCCCTGCAACAAGTTATCCAAATCCATGACAGATCTTCCATTTGTACTTAAGCCAGGCAGACAATCGTCATTGAACAGGGCGAGATCGGACTATTCCATCATGCCACTATATTTCTTATTTGAATAAACAGGGCAAGGTAAAAAACAAAACTAAAAAAAAAACATCAAACATCTTAGAACAAGCAACGGATAAGTATTGGCAACACATTTGTGGGGGAGTTATTTATATGTCTTGGATGAAGGGATGAGCTGGTAATCCCACAGGAAACCATGAGCACAAGTTGAAGGGTAATTGTGGTTTAGTGGTTTATTAGACCATCCATTTAGCAAAGCTGACACTGCCGTGCGTGGATGTGCTGTGTAAAGTCATAAAGGAAAATAATTTAGTAAGCTGAGCTAGGAAATAAGGTTGGTGTGAGCTTCAAGTCATTGGCAAAACAGAGAGCTCATTTAAATTAAATTCAAACCTCCTAATTGCCTAATGGCTGCGAAAAGATTGTAATTTTAGTGCTAAATAAAGGAGACGTAAAATCACTTCCAAAAAGGTGTTTGAATTGCCGTTATTACTCCCAAAGCAACCACAGAAATAAAACTTGGCCTTAAAATAAGATAAAATATATTTTACTACACTACGATTTTATGAGGTAAAGCAATATTTCTGAAATTTATTCAGCTGGCCTTTTTTGACAAAGTTTGCCAATGCGGGATGTTACGGTTTCTGGAGTGAAGATTTACAAGGTTTCAGGGTTTTATGTGTGTGGTGATTCCCAGACAGCCCAATAGAATATTGCGAAATAAAGGGTAAATGGTCTCCATTTATATAGCGCTTTTCAAATTGAGTTTCAGGAGGTATGTTTTTAAAAAATCGTTGCAGTATACAGTAAACCCTTTTTTTATCGCAGGTGTTACATTCCGGAAAAAAAAAAAACCCATGTATGTAATCCGTAAGGTAGAAGCCCTTTTTAAAAATTATTATCTAAATATTCAATGATACATTAAAACCAAGAACGAACCCTTGTAACAGCCCCAAGGATTTGTTTAAAACATACATGTACTGTATACTATACCTGTAAACATATATATATATATATATCTCATCTCATCAGCTGTTTAGCCAATCAAATTGCAAAGCAAAATGCATCATGAATACCCGTGAAGCAGCAAAACCTTGTAGGGTGAACTGCTTAATAGGGAGGGATTATTTTACTCATGTCAAAATTGAAATAAGCTAGTGAGTTCATGTCAATGCTTTCCTACATCATAACAGGAGACAAGTTAGTGCTTTTGAAGTCCTGATACTATGTTGGAAAAAGCTACATTAAGGGTAAGTTTCCACCCTTCGTTTAGCATCTATACCTGGTCAGAAGACAATTAAAAAAAATGACCATTTCAAGAGAGGCTTCCCTAATGAGTGTCATCAACATAGCCCAGAAAACTATTGGCTGCTCTCTGCCCAGTCTGGAGGACGTTGAAGGCTTGCAATACTGTAGCAGAGCCAAAAACATTGTCAAGGACTCCTCTCACCAATTCTGCTGCCTTCTGGAATACAATAAATATCCCTTAAAACAAGGACTAATAGGGTCAGAGACCGTTTAGACTGTGAAAAATATATCTGCTGATTTATACACAAATTTATATCCGTATTTTAATTTTTTTGTCTTCATTTTGCACAATGTTGCTGCTACATAATCACTGTCGACAAACAGTACCTTGTATATATTACATATGCATCGTTCTATTATTTTTCCAATCTCTCTTTTAGTTCCTTAAAGTCTCTTATTACATGTTTATCCTAGAGTGTCACATCTAATATTGTTGTTATATATGACAATAAAGACAATTGTAATTCAAATCTAATGTCTCTCTTTTCTTCAGGTGCAAGTGAAAGTGCTGCAACACGATGGCTTACAAAGAAGTACCTAGAACTTGTCTGTTAAAATGCCTATGTTACATGCTTCTTCACTTGCTTGTTGCAGCACAAGATGAAGACCTAAGAAGTATGTTGGTTTGATTTTGTTTTTATCTTGTACTTGTCTTTCTGGCAAAAGAATGTGAAAACCAGCTAGCATTGTTGTTTGTTTTTGTCTCCTTAAGGTTGTAGGACCGCACCTGGTGATTTGGTATTTATTGTGGATGGTTCTTGGAGTGTTGAAGATGTCAATTTTGAAATTGTAAAGCGGTGGCTTGTAAACATCACTAAAAACTTTAACATTGGACAGAAATTTACCCAAGTTGGGGTGGTCCAGTACACCGATGATCCCATTTTGGAAATACCTCTGGGAAAGTATTCTACAAATAAAGCGCTCATTAAAGCAATGGAATCCATCGAGTACATGGGAGGAAACACAAGGACTGGCACGGCCATTGAATTTGCCACCAACAAACTGTTCGATCTTTCTGAGCGTAGCCCGAATGGCGTGTCCCGAATCGCAATTGTCGTCACGGATGGTAAATCTCAAGACGAGGTTGTGAAGGCAGCTGAGGCCGCACGAAAGAAAGGAGTGATTTTGTTTGCGATCGGGGTCGGATCAGAAACAGAGGAGGCACAGTTGGGAGCCATCGCAAACAAACCTTCTTCGACGTACGTCTTCTCTGTTGAGGACTACAAGGGTATTTCCAGGATCATACAAGTCATACGACAAAAACTTTGTGAAGGTAAGCAAATGCTCATTTTGAGGTTGTTTGCATGTATCTGTGTTTAACTTGAACAAAAATGCTGATGTTGAGAACTTCACACCTTCGGACATACAAAACCCTAAAAATAATCTAAGAACCAAAGACAACCCATGAGAGCTCAAGAAAAACACCCAAACACAACACAGAGATTAAGATCGATATCTTCCAACTTTTTGACTCGTATACTCACTACTACGACAATGTGGTGCCAATAGTAGCGAGGGCGATGATTATTTCCATGCCAACGAAAATTATGGCACTACTTCTTTTTGGGGCTTAATGTAATATTTGTTCTGGACCCAACACACTATGTTCTTTGAAATACTAGTTGGCTAGCATTCATAACAAATAGTGCTTCTCAGCTTTTTTTATGGTTAAAGTAAATGTGGAACTTTTGGACATACTCCACATAAAAAGATCCATCCCCATTTTTCCGATGTCCTATAAAGTGTTACTCTGCTTTTCATTTACCGTATAATACAAATTATCAAATTTCAGGTTTTTGTCGAGAGCTTTTCAATAAAGACAAAAAGCGTGACTACTTAAATATCATTTGAGTTGTTGTTCAGTTTTTCCGTGTCCTCTTTTTTCAGAGACTGTTTGTCCTGCAAGAATACCTATTGATTCTAGAGATGAAAAAGGATTTGATATCCTAATTCATTTAAACTTGGCCAAAAAAGCCAAGAAAATAAAAGGAACATATTACGGCACCAAGGCCTTTGAAGTGACATCTCGTATTGACTTGAGTGAAACCACAAGGTGATAGTGTTGTTTTTTTTATTTTCTTGGCATTGTCCTTTACATGTTTAAAGCTGAGGCATCTTAATTTGTTATTTCAGGACACTTTTTCCTGATGGCTTACCACCATCTTATGTATTTGTTGCCACTCTGAGATACAAGGGATCGGTGGCATTGGAAAAGTGGGACCTTTGGAGGATACAGACCCGTGACGGAAGACCTCAAATGGCTGTGACTCTAAACGGACTTGATGGCACCGTCCAGTTCACCACAACCAGTCATTCAATCGGTGGAATACAAACTGTTACATTTTCACAGACCACTGCAATGGTACGTACATTAGGTTGTGTTTATTAGACTAATTCTTTTTAATGTGCACTGATACTGAAGTTTGCTCCATATATTCAAATGAACACCATTGTTCAACTATCTATCCATCCGTTATAGTTCTTGTCATCATTTGGGTTGGTTTTCTGAGATGATAACCTTTTAGCGATACACTGCCCCATTAACAAACAAATAACCAGACATACATAAGTATAAGAAATCCAGAACATGGATAGATATAAATTGCATAGCCATACTACTTAATCGGAAGTGGCAAAAACCATGTTTCCTTAAAGGCTCCCTACTGTCTGTCAGGCCCATTGCAGAAAGCCTGTTTAAAAACATAACTGCAAGAGGTTAATGTTTATAGCAGCTGTGCTTACCCTCTGCTACCTTTTAGCACCCTGTATGTTGAGTTCATTAACACACATCCCCCAGAAAATAGATGTGTCAGTTTAAATCATGACTACGCAAATATATCTTGGGAGAAAATGAAAGGACTGCTGGTGCGCCCACTACGTCTCTTGCACTTATAGGAAATAGTCAAACATTTAAGCTTCGAACGTGACCAGCTGGTATGACAATAGAACTGCTTTAAAACAGTTGTTCAAAGAATAACAGAATATTCTTAGAGGCACCCATAAATGAAGAGACTGCAGCAACTTGACACTTAAACTTGCTGCCTATCACTCTAAATGATTTTGACATGAACAATACTAGGCAGTGAATGGAATTAAATTGCTGTATAAACATATAGATAATTTATTTTGTTTTTTTCTACTCAAAGAAACTATTTGATGAGAATTGGCACCAACTAAAACTGCTGGTCACTGAGGAAGACGTCACTCTTTATGTTGATGACCTGGAAATCGAAACACTGTCTTTGGAGCCTCCTGTTGGCATCTTCATAAATGGGAAAACGCAAGTTGGGAAATATGTCAGTAAAGAAACAACAGCACCGGTAAGCATGGATTGCTTCAAAATTATAGCGGTGTAACATTTCTTTACATATTATGTTTTGATGATTTTTTTTTTACAGCGAACCCTTGTTTATCACAGGGGTTGTATTGCAAAAATGACCTGTGATGGGGGAAATCCGTAGAAACCTTTATGTTTTCTTTACAATTAAAAGTATTATAAAGTTATATCCTCTCATAGGTGCAGAATGTTTCATTGATATTATGCGTTTAAGATAAACATGAAATTGCAAAATAATTTGCACATAGGTAACATAAATTTGGCCAGCTGTTTTACATACGTGTGAGTATTAAACTCTAATGTTGTTGACGCACCGGAAAAGAGGAAGCAAAAGCAAATCAAAATGCAGAACACAATGCACTATGCAAGTCAGTGAAGGAGTGAAACCGCGAAAAGTAAAGTAGCAAAATTTCATGTATTAACGAAATGGTTACGTAAGGGAATAAATACTTTTTAAAAGTCCTCAAATAAGTCAAATGAAAGCAGACCACTGTTCGAGTTGTGTAAAAGTGATAAGAGATGGCAATCCAAACTCTTCTGACATGGATGTTAAGAGTGTGGACATTGTTTTGTGCAGGAAAGCAATATAGAGGAAGACCATAACTGGCGTCTTGTCAAAATTTGTTTTTACTGTTATGAATGCATAATGTGTCATAAAACTTTTGCAGATTTCATGCTAGCTGATGTAAAATACTCTGACATTCTGGAGAGAATGCATCTGTTGCAAGACACAAATAACGTTGGGATCATGCAAATACATATTACACTGTTAGACTTTTATTTGCAATCTGATTTATATCATCATTGACGTGTGAACTGCCGTTGCCAATTCGTCCAGTTTGAACTTCAGAAGCTCCGTATCTACTGTGACCCAGAGCAGAACAACCGTGAGACTGCGTGTGAAATACCAGGAGTGGTACGTACACGATTCTAATTAGCTTAGCTTTGTTATTACTCTTTTTCAAAGAACCAAAGATATCTTCTTCTTGCTTACGTCAACATCAACATCTGTTTCTACTAAGACTCAATTCAACCCTAGTTAACAGCATATTTTACGTGAAATGATTTTGCTAACCCAATCTTAAGCATCACACTATGTGGTAAAGAAAGGTCAACTCAGCAGAAAATCTTACAACCACAGATTTGATTATTTGTTGGAGATGCTGAAGTGGTGTCTTATAGCCATGTTGTGTTATTTGGAAATCAATTGCGCATTGAAGTCTCGCTACATAATAACACTTGACAAACAGAAGCCTAAAGTTACAGATGTTTTCCAATAATTGCATCTTTCAAGAGCATCTGCTTCTTATTGTCTAACCATTAATCTTTTTTTGAATAATAAAAATAAAACGGTAAACCCGGAGAGTTGGTTTTAACAACACTTTTATATTACTTCTAATATTAAAATAATTACAATAATTTCAACATAATGTTATACATATAAACCTGAACAGATACATAAAAATGTATTTATTTTTGCTTTGACAGTGTTCCAACAGTCCTGATTACACTGAGCCAACACCAGAACCTTGTGTTTGTCCTCCGGGACCGCCAGGATTTCCAGGGATGAAGGTCAGTTTTTCAGATTAAATTTATTTTTCTCTTTTGTATATTCAAAAAACACACCTTTGGTATTTTAATGTCAACTCCATCTGCAACCTGAACAAGCTGACGAAGGGCAAAACCACATCCATCCATATACGTTATTTTATTTATGTTTTTTGTCCCTGCAAATATTGTTTGTGTCATTCAGTATCCATTTTAAGGTTATTGTAACCAATACTACAAAGCTCAAATAGGATTGTAATGTCAATCACCTCTTAAATTTGTGATTTTTCTGTTTCTTTTATGTCTGAGAGACTATGTATATATTTGTCTTAGGGCGAACCAGGAAAAAGTGGGCAATCAGGTCAGCCTGGGCGAGCTGGTGCTGATGGTAAGCCTGTGAGTACTAAATAGTTCAATATGCAAACACACCAGAAACAACCAATCATTATAACTGGGCAATAAGGAAAAAAAACACCTTAAACCGAATTCTACAGAAATGAATACTAATCTATACACGATGAATTAAAAAAAAGTGAAAAACTGATTCATGCGCTATACTCTTTCTCCCAATTGTAGGGGGTGCCGGGCGTTAGAGGAAGTCTGGGTTTTTCTGGTCCACCAGGAATGAAGGTGACCAATATCATAAGAACATCAACAAAATAAAAAAAAAAATACAATATAAAAATTTTATTCTGCTTATAAGGGTCAACTTGGGGCTGATGGATTGAAAGGGGAGCCCGGGAAGCCCGGAGTTTCGGTAGGAAGGTCAAAAAAGTCATTTGTGGCATTCATGTTGGTTTGTCAACTGCAGTCACCAACAAACAGATTTGTGCTGCTTTTCTGTGCCCTCAGGGACAGAGGGGCATGCCTGGATTAACAGGACCATCCGGACCAACTGGAGAAATGGTACTGATATCTATCGATCCATTTGAACTTAGTTTGGGCAATGAAGAAAGTGGAACTTTCCAATACATGTGCAAACAGGAGCTTTCGATCACTTGCGATGTTATTGAAAGATTGCTATGACATGAGAATACAGGACTGATTTTTTTTTTAATCATATGAAAAAATAAAAAAAAACAATAATCTATTCACTTTAACGATTTTTGCCCAGCAAAAATGGGCATTTTCTGTTTGGGATCAAAAATGTGATTTTGCTTTTTAAAGTCCCACTAATTTGAAATATAGGCGTTTGGGGAAACCCAAATGGAATTTACTCCCTTGGGCCATATAGTGTATACTGTATCTTACCAAACTGTCAAGTTAACAACTGCTTCTGGAGTTTATACTGCAACGCTTGAAAACAAACAAAAAATTGTAAACACATAAAAGGAAGGTACAGCTGTTGGAAATCAGGCTGCCTGTGTAGCTCCAGGAAAGGAACTAATTTCAACCAAAATACAAGGAGCAGACATCAACTTTGCACACGATCTACTTGCTTGTGTCCAGAGCAATACATGGATCAATTGTAAAGTGAACTGGATGCTACACTGAAGAGAAACTGTTGAATTACAAGGAAATGCCTGCAAGACAGTTTCACTGTCTGACGCTGTTGCATCAATTTCTCATGTCACCATGTGTTTTGAATATAAAAGCAAATCCCCTGAAAGCAAGACACTCTTAAGACTGGGTTGAATTTGCTGACTTAGTGAGTCTTGGTTCTGTTCAAATTGGGTTTTGCGGATGGGAGACTCGTCTTGCTTCTGTAGCCAAAATGCGTCATCATGTGGGATTAGTTAGACTTTTTCAATGTGTGGAGAGGATGATCCTGGATCTGTTCCACATGGACTTTTGCCTTCAGATAACTTTTTTTATGAATAGTGACATGATTTCTATCCTGCTACGTCCTCAAAAAGCCCAGCAAATGCTGTTTTTTAGATAGGTGTTGTTTCCTAAGGCCCTTTTTAGGTGACTAAGGGTTGACTAAGGTACAAATTCAATAAATAACACATTTTAAGATAAAAACACAAAGGAAAGCAGAGCAATTGTTTTTGTGACAGCTTGATATGCGTTTCAGATAAAAACATACTTTCTTAACAAAACACATCCCGCCCCCACGCAGAGGAGTTTGACAGGCTAATCTTTTGGACATGCACTCCCACTTAGAGGCACAAGGAAAAGAAAACTCAAATGGCTGTATATCAAATGTTAAGTATCTTCAGAGAGTCTAGGATCTCAGGTGCATTACAACCCCTTTTGCCTTTCAATCACAATGTATCAGAGTTGACTGGAACTCTAATGTCTGTCTCCATATTTAATAAAATCAATTTTGTCCTGTAATTGTACTTGGCTGTCCGATGGACAAACAATAAACAAAACTATTAAAAAGATAAACAGTTTTAAAAAAGCCTAAAACTTTTACAATAATCAATGTGAAATGGTGATGCTCAAGATAAAACGTTTTTCACAAGTATCTCTTTTCTTGTCCAAATATCTTGTTCAGTTGGTAAACTTGCTTTGGATGGTCAAAAAGTAACAGGGATTTGACAGTGATTTCCTAGGGATTTTCCATGATATATAGCACACGTTTTCCACTGCATAGAAGAACATCTGCAACATCTGTCATTTTAAAATTGTTCTATGTTTTGAATGGCCACCCAAGGGTGGAAAGTTTGTGTTCCTGGCAATTGTCTGTGCAAATATAAAACGCGAGATCCTAAAACTGCTGAAAATACAGTAAATATAAAGGCGAATAAGGGGTAGTAAATCAATCAAATGTCACCTTTGTCAGGACTAGACCCAAGCTGATTTTTTTCTCCCAGTAAGTATAAATAAATTCACCATTATTACCTCACCAAGCCTTAAGAACAGCTCCAAGAGTAATGCCAGCAGTACATGAATAACTTGCACAGCACAAACCACAAATAACTTGAATCTCCATCTAAATATTATTTAAATTCCTGAATTAAATTATTGACTTGCAAAGAGAGAATAGCTTTGGGATTTATTTATTTCAAGGGCAGTTAGCCATTCTTCGAAGGCATTGGGTAAATTGAAATTTGAATTAGTGATGAAACAAACACTGTCACTTGTAATTTTGGCTTTTTATAATCTTTATAAATATTGACTGTTTTCAGGGACCAATCGGACTACCTGGAAGAGAAGGGATTGCGGGTAAAGCTGGAAAATCAGTAAGGATATTTACATCCCTAAAAAACACACATTTTCTGAGGGTGTTTACACTGCTATAAATTTACAGGGCGAGAAAGGAAGTACCGGACCCCCTGGGTCTCCAGGTTATCGAGGAGCACCCGTATGTATGATAACAAAAAATATATATATATATTCTATCGACCTGGGTCTAATTACTTTTTTTACAGGGTGAACCGGGGAGAGATGGAAAGGATGGAGTTCCAGGTTTACATGGTTTAAAGGTCTTAGTTCTAACTTGATTACGTCACAAAAAAGCATTAATAGTGTAATTGCTAATGTAATTATTTAGGCAAGCTGACATGGTGTGCTAATTTCTAGAAGATTTTGGTGTTTGAAAAAAAAAAAGTAGTCATGGAGATCCTGCAATAACTTTTATAGACTTTTTATTTAATATGTTTTTTTTTTAAATTAGGTATAACATTAAAAATAAGACAATACATAACTTTTAGTCATTTTAATCTTTGAGAAAATATCTGTTAACTTTGAGAATATTGTGTGAATTATGTTTGTTTCCTCATTTTTTGCTTTGCCTTTTACATTGAAGGGAGAAAATGGGGTCAGTGGAATCCCCGGTGTTGATGGACGAGTGGGACATACAGTACGTCATAACGGCAACTGCAGTGTGCTTTTTTTTAACGTATAATATAGTTTTTCTTTTATATACTATATTAAAGTTATGAGCTTCCCAAATGAAAGTTGCACACCTTTTAGTATGTAAAAATGTCAAAAACACTTAAATGAGGTGAATCGAGTAAAATATTAATTCTCTTAGTTCCAGGTGCTTAAATAAAGACATGAGCATGTTTTAATCAATAGTTATGTAGTCATTGTCAAAATTACAATTGGATGGATACAAGCTGGATAAGATAGGCAAACACACTGTCAGAGAGAAGACCTATATGTTAATCCACTAGCTAAAAGACTATAGAATAAGCAACTTTTCCATTTATTTTCTTAGCATAGGCTCATGAACTTGACAACAAGATGAATGTGATGCTACTTTTTCTAAACAGCTACAAAGAAAGTAAAAACCGCCGCGTAAATATCTGTCGGAAATATTTATCACGGCTGATTTCATAGCCAAGAGTTCCAGCGCCGTTTCAGACCCCATCTAGCATGCATTGCACAACAACCACTGGCAATTATTCATTCATCAGGAGATGTGTATCATAAAAAACTAGCAGCCACACTGCCAAAGAGGTATTTGCGTGTTACTGTAGCTACCGTGACATATAGGACCGAATGCCTTATTGCCCAGTTAGCTAAAAGTAACACTTTTAGCTTTCACTTTCCATGCAGTATTTCTCAACTTTTTTGTCAGTCAGGTTAAGTGTTTTGCTTATTGGATCACTTTGGTCTCTTACAAAGTTTTTGGACGGGAGTTTAGCTCCAGGAAGCGGTTAACTATAGCAAAAAAGGTCAATTATACTGTATACAAGTGTAGACTACAAATGACATTGTAGAAATAAAAGGGGATTTCCCTCGTAAACTATCCCAGGATAACCCTGTTATGCAAGTCTCTGGCTCTCATTGAAGACCATAAAGTGACTAATAGAGGGAAAGCTGCTCTGCTATGTTTTTGGAGCAATGTGTTTGAACTGGGCCACAATCTGTCCAGAGTCGATGATAGGTCTATAAAACATGACTCAGTTGCTCCAAAAGGCTACAGGCCAGCCCCACGCACTTGTGAACAAAGAAGCATCCTTTTTTTCCTCAATCAAGCCCACAAATATGTAACCATAATGCTTTTAGATCACAATGCGTGTAAGTACATACGGTGGACTTATCTGGCAAATTCTCTGACAACTGATAATTAATGGTAATGTCAAATATTCCCTTCTAAATTGGGCAGTACACCTGAGCTGGAAGAATTTATTGCGGCAGAAAACCACACAAAAAATATTCTGAGTTTGTGGCATTCTGCTAACCACAAAAATATTTGGTGTTTTTTATAACACTCACTGTCTTGTTATCGTTTTCCTCTGGTGCATTCAAAATATGATTTGAATTGTTTCTTGCTAGGACCAACAAATTGTGCACATTAATAATTTACACATTGTTTGCTTATGGCATGTTTTCTTGCTACATGCGACCCCAAATATTTTAGAATGTGTAAGTGCAGGCTTGTTAACAGCATCAGAGTTTATGATTTTTTTTTTAAATAAATTGATAGAATTTGATTTAAGCCTTTAATTATACATTTACAAATATTTGCCTAATGAATATGACTAAAAATATATCACAATAATTATTGTAATTATTATAAAACGGAACACTTTTGAAATACGTATGTCTAATTTGAATATTTTCTCGGAAATTAGGGTATGCCTGGTTTACCAGGGTTACCTGGTCTCACAGGACAAAAAGTGAGTTTTTGCTTTTCCTTCACTTTGCTTAAAGCAATTAATTACTTAGTTCATATTCTGTGCCATACTGTACACTGTTGTTTAGGGAGATGGTGGATTTCCTGGACCCAGGGGCTCACAAGGACCAGATGGATCTCCAGTAAGCTCCTTACAATATAAATGATAAGGGCTTGCTCTCACGCATATTCCAAATATATGATGTTGAAATCTTTACAGGGGCAGATGGGCCTAGCTGGTCCACCTGGATTAAAGGGAAATATAGGCCCAAAGGTATTCATATAATAGCAATTATATACCACACGAGGTGGTTGTCTTTTTGCCTGAATCCTGCATGAAGACATGCTGCTTTGTAAAATGTAACCTTCGATGTCCAGTTTTACTTCATAATGTACAGTGAAACCCACCATAATATCTAACTATTTTACAGGGCAGTAAGGGTGAAAATGGAAGTCCAGGTATACAAGGGGTGCCAGGTCTTATGGTATGTTCCTACTTTCATTTATCTTTTGATCAATATTTTCCTGACATTATCCCCGCATGCACCCCACAAAAAAATTCAAGATAAGCGTTTGTTCCTAAATTCCAATAATTTGCTGTATAGGGCAGACCAGGTGATCCCGGACTAACAGGTCAACCAGGACTACCAGCTGTGCCTGGCCAAAAGGGAACAAAGGTATTTCCATGCCACTGATAACGCCTAAAATAACTCTAACTCTTAAAATATTATTTGGTAATAAAATGTACTGTTGTCTATTGCTTTAGGGTGAGAGAGGACATACAGGTGAAAGGGGGTACATGGTAAGACTGCAAGCAATTTCTATATTATGTTTTTATTTATGTCACACTTGTAAGTCACTATTTTTGTGATTAGTTTTATTATCAGTTATGATAAAAAAACAGTTTGGGATTAGAAACAACATTCAGCAACAGTAAGGGGTATCCTTAAATAAAATCTAAACTTATGAGTAGATAAAATGTATGGGTGAGCTTAAAATGTTAGAAATTTGACAAAACATGCCTGAAAGTTTTGCTTTAGTTTAATATTGATAAAGTGTTTTGATCTTTGTATGTTATATGTACAGATGCTTAAATGTGTTTTGTTTTTGACAAAGGGCGTGAAAGGTGAAAAGGGAACAGATGGAAAATCAGGGTTTCAAGTGAGTTCCTTTTGATTTATTCAGTTTAAAAATCTCAATCTCAGTATCAATCCACGATCACATACTGTATACTGTATTTTGAGAACTTGCAATTACCAAATTAATTTTCCTTTGTGTTCAACAGGGTTTACCAGGTCCAAGGGGACTGCAAGGGGAGGTACTATGTGGACCAGGTCGTTCTAGAAATCTTTGTCTTGTATGACTTGTAAAACTTGCCTCATGTTTTTGCTAGAAAGGGACAACAGGGGATCCAGGTCCGAGAGGCCAAGACGGTCAAATTGGCCGCCCTGGACAGCCTGGTCAGGTGGGCCAAACTGGACCTCGAGGCCTTCGGGGGGACATGGGTCCTGCTGGACAACCTGGCCCGGCGGGAAGCTCTGTATGTTGAGTACTCAGTGACTTCAAGTGTACTTTTTTATGATGAATGTTAATGTTTGTGATTTTTTTGTCACAGGTAGGTGAAATTTCAGATATGCACATTCAACAAGTTTGCAGAGAGATTCTGCAGTGTAAGTTTATCTGGATGTCTTCTTGTGTGAGTAGCCGTTTCAAAATATAAACAACATATTATTTTCTACTCACCATAGCTGAACTACCATCAATGTTGCTGAGCCACCAGTCAAGCAGCTGTGCCAGTTGCCATAGCGTTCCTGGAACACCCGGCCTCCCAGGTCAGATGGGGCCCCAGGGCCTTAGGGGACTACCTGGTCTGTCTGGAGGAAGAGGGCAGCCAGGCTTTCGAGGACGTCCAGGGATACCTGGGATACACGGGATCAAAGGTAAACCTTTTATATCTTCTTTTGCTTTTACCCAAAGTTTTAACAAGGATAATTACTTTCCAGGAGATCCTGGGGTTAAGGGTGACAAAGGAAGCCAAGGTCGCACTGTACAAGGGGATCAAGGACCACCTGGGCCTCAAGGTAGGTTACCTATCAACTTATTCTTTCTTTAAAACTGGTATCATTGACTACTTAGTGTAATTCTTATCCATCAGGTCCTGAGGGTCCTCGGGGTTACGGCAAACCCGGCACCTCAGGTCAGCCGGGACGACCTGGTCTTAACGGACCAGAGGGTAAAAGCGGAAATCCCGGCACACCTGGTCCACCTGGGGTGTGTGACCCGTCCCTATGCTATGGTGGCATAATGAGACGGTCCTACTACAGCAAAGGACCCAACTATTGATAAAGTTCAGCAGTAAGAAGCTGGTGTGAAGCAAAAAGCCATCTCAGGAAAGTCTTATCGGTAAAGTTGTTCTTTGGTGCAGTGCCAATGAACCTCTTCTAAATACCAACAGTTATGAGAAAAAAAAAACGGTCTACTAACTGTGACATAAACAAATGACATTGGAAATTATTTTGAAAATAATTTCCAAGACATGATGTGCTGTATACCGCGTACCTAAACACAAACAGGACACTAGAAGTCATTATCAAGTGGACATCAAGACGGTGGAGCTGACTTCAGGAAAGCAGGCTCCCCCTACAGGTGCAAGAACCTTCAGCTTTGTCCTCCAAGTAGCAAAATCTAACATTGTCTTTTTGTTATTTTTATTATTTCTAAGAAATTAATGCTAAAAACACGATATGAAAATGGATTGTGGTTGGACGTATAGAATCCTTTACTTCAGCTGTATATGAGATATAAGTCATTAAGGGAATAATGAGCCATTTTCAACTAATCAAGGTCATTTGGGTTTTGCTCAAGGCTGAAAGGCATTTAATCACCAAAACAGACACCTTCTAAAAGGGACAATGACTACAATAAAGTCCTTCTTTTAAATGACTCACCAACCATAAGAACTTGTTTGACTAGATGAGTCAGACTCCTAAAACTTAAAGCAGTTGAATTTTTCCCTAAGAAACTAAGAATGTCCTTTGCAAATAATATAAAACTTTTTTTTCGGGGGGGGGGGGGTTGTTTTGTTTAGTTAAGGTATTTTTATTAATTGCCTTGAAGTTTAAGGTGTTGTAGAAACAAATAATAGGCTATCTTGAACTTTTCAAGCTTTGCTTAGTGTAGCTTTGAAGTTCTCTGGGTTGTATGGCTGGTACATGATCCTATATTGCCCCCTAGTGATGGGTGTCTGCATGATGGGCCCTGAGTTGACTGCATATGCAAAGGGTTTTCCCAAAGTTTAATTATTTAATAGAATGATTGATACAGTTAGATAACAAAATCAAATATGTAATTGGGTTGGTTGCCTGCAGCTTAGTAATCAGTGGCATTATTATTTTGCATTACAATAATTATGAAAGTTCTATGAATTATGTTTTTGATACTTAATGGCTTCTAGTTACTATAGCAAATATTATTTATATTTCTTAGTCATGTGGATTTTCTGCATTGCCATGCTTTTCATTGTGTGTGTGTGCATTATAAATGCTGTACTGTTCACATATATTAGAATTAAACATTTTTGTCAGTTATCTTGCATTTATTTCAAGGAACGATTGTTGGTGCGGGGCAATTTTTTTATCTTTTTAAAAACCATTTTTTTAGCCTGCTTGAGAATTCAATTTACGTCAGACCCTGACACAGCCCTAAACCCCTTGGAATTGCCTTAAATCCATCCATAACAAAACTGGAGGGCATTTTCAGCACCTGAAAAGAACATTGGATTCCAATTTTAAAAGACTTTATTTCGCCAACTTGGATATCACATCACTCAAACCCTTCAAACTAAGGTAAGGGCGCCTAGAGGTTTATGAAACCTCCAACCAATATAATTTGGAAATCAGTTTTCATGGGCCACGCAAAAATACCTCAGGTCAACAACTTTTCTGAACATTTCTTGACATACTAACATGCAAGGCGATAATCTGATACTAAAAAGGGCTATTGTCGGTGTTTTGATTATATGTATCAAAATCAAATCAACTCAAAAATCAAATCTGTTGTATTTCTAACACACTTTTGAGGCCTTGAATTTCCACTCAATTGCTGTATAAAAACATCAAGTTTACAATTAGACAATAAAAAAAAAACACCCTTTATTCCCACGCAACAACCCTAAACATAGTAATGGAAATAAAATATGAATATGGCAAGGCACAGACGAACCATGTGAGAAGAGCGAACTGTGGGAGGCTTAACCACAATTAGGGATGGCAGCAGCACGGCGGCACAGTGGTAAGCGCGTGAGCGGCACAGTTCTGAGGTCATGAGATCGAACCTCCTGTGTGGAGTTTGCATGTTCTCCCCGTGCTTGCATGGGTTTCCTCCGGGCACTCCAGTTTCCTCCCACGTTCCAAAAACATGCAGGTTCAAATCGTCCCTAGGTGTGAATGAGCGAGCGAATTGTCTGTGTGCCCTGCGACTGGCTGGCAACCAGTTCAGGGTGTTCCTGCCCACTGCCTGAAGATAGCTGGCATGGGCTCCAGCACCCACGACCCTACTGAGGATAACCAGTGCAGATAATGGATGGATGGATGGGATGGCAGCAGATAGGCTCAGGATTTTTTCCATTAAACTACACTCTACCATTGTGTCCTTAAACATGAAGAACGCTGAAATAATAAAAAAAAAAACAGCTGAAGCTCTGTGAATGTGCAGAAATTCAATTAGGATCTACAGATTGCAGTGGTTGGGTTATTATTTTTACCTTCTGATTACTCATGTATGTCTATACATAGTTACGTCATACCGATTACACAATACAGCTCAGTTGGTGCTTCTCTGTGGTTTGTCAGTTGGGGGGTTTTGAATGAAGAATGACAGGTAAAATGATTAACATGATTCAACTGGTCAAATCATAATGTATTTATGCAGCACTTTTCAAACACTGAAGTGTATAGCTATTAACCATAAACGCAAGCAGGAATAAAAGGTGGCGTGTTTCACTGAAAAGCCTCTAGAAATTGACATATTGCCTGGACTTACATCTTGGATTAGCCATAAATTTGCTGCATGGTTAGTTAGCTGTTAGCGTGATGGATGTCAACTGCCAGTGTAAAACGTATATTTTGTAAATCTTATGATGGAGGCAGTGTGTTAAATTGAAGTCGTTAAAGCTCACCCTTATGGGAAGGTCAGAAGAGAACTTGGTGTATTGACAGGAGAGACCTATATCAGAAAACCTTTTTACTTTGATAAAAGTTGTGTTAATCAAAAGTGGTAAATAAACTGGTTAATTGAGTTTTGTTCAAATCGCACCTGTTAGTAGATCGCGGCTTATTAAAATGGCCACCGGTGTCTTGACAGCAGAACATGAAAAAAAAAGTTTTGAAATGTCCATAAAACCACTTACTGCATTTCTTCATTAGTCCGCTAACGCTCTTGATAATTGGCAAAGTAAATGAGCTCATTTATTTTTTATATTTTAAATTGAGTTTGATAAACAAAATTACATTCTAACAGTAAAATGACGGTCGCATCCTGACGTCACAGAAAAAATATTCTTAAGTGGTGAAGCGTCCATCGACTACATAATTATTCATTCTCCAGAAACACAAAAGAAATGTACTCTATTCGGCACTAGGTTGTGCTGTTAGTTCATTGTCATCGTATTTAAACTTATTTAATTTCTAACAATCAATTAATTAAAAAGCAAGTTATATCGAGGCAACAAAAATGGCGGCTGATTCCTGACGTCATAGAAAATTATGAAAAACATTATTTCATCTGAGAAGCAAATACATGTACTCTTTTCAACTCAAGGTAATGCTGTTGGCCATTGTCATTATATAGATTCGAATTGTCTTTATTTTGATTGATATCAACGTTGTGAATGTATGCAACTAGATTATACATGGCACTCCAGGTTAAAACATGTAATAAAGACTTTGAAGGGGAAAAAGATTAAGGAGGATCAGGATAGGTCAAAAATAATAATTACAAAAATTACAACGTAAGTGTGCATATATATATATATATATATATATATATATATATATATATCATATATATATATATATATATATATATCATATATATATATATTCCCTTATATGAAAATATCTATTAGTATATACTTATCTAAATTAATTCTAATTGAAGAACTAAGAAAGATGCTGAAAGAATTGTTCGTGCTGTTTGTTAAATAAAATAAACTAATTTACACAAATTAACAAGGTTTTTATTCTACAGTTTGTGTCAACTCTGATGAGCGGGATGATGCTTTACACTGAAACAGGCGACCAGATGATGAAGGTGCTGTATCTGAGTCAAATCAGAAGGCCTCCTACTACTGGTGCACTGTTTCATGAGGGGGAACAGAAAAAAACAGCCTGGAGAGATATCGGCGCCACCAGGCTATACTTGCCCAGAACGAGTCTGTCTTTTTAGGAGTAAATAAATAGGTGCCATGTTGTGTTAGTAAGGTTTATTATCAATTAATAAGGGAAACACCAATAATTAGTAACGGGAGAAATTGGCTGAGGTTGAGAGGTCTGAATGATACGGTAATCATTCATTGAGCTACTCTATTCAACACTAGATGGTGCCATTAGTCATTTCCATCGTATTTAAACTCATTTGTTTAAAATTTTGTTAAGGTTAAAATATTGAATCCTTTAAGACTGCTGCCTTGGAGGTAGTAAATGAATGGTAACTTTCTTCAGTGATTCCATCACGTGTTCATTTTGATAACGCTTCACATGGATATCATTTAGTTCTCCAATGCACACACAAGTTTATTCTGGCAGTGCTGTTTCACAGTTGTCTTCAGATGAGTGGAACTCACTTGGAGCAATATATGTCAACGTGCAAGTAATTCATCTTTACATCTCCTCTGTGGACCATTCAATAGAAAAGCGACTTCCAGTACATAGTGAGCGAGCGAGCTGCAGCTATAGTTGACTTCAATAAGGTGATTAAAAGGCCCGGCTGCTATTCTTTCGCTGGTTAGGACTCGCTCTCCGATTTCAAGTGTCTCTGTTTACACGTTCACCGTGGGAGTGGGGTTGTGACATTTTTATTGCGGCCTCTAGAGGCGGATGCACAAACAAAAAGTGGAGTGTGGGATGTTCTCACAGGGTACCCCCTACACTCCCCCTCTCTCTCTCCCTCGATCGCTCTGTGGGGGGAGAAAAAGTGAGTGCAGGGGCAAAAGTTGACTCTTCTGGTAGAACTTCATGCCCAAGACGCTCCTGTTGACCCATGAAAGGTGAAGTTTTTTTTTTCTCGCTACCAAACAGGCGTGAGGTGAGGGACGACGTCACAAGTCGATAAATAGTCCATGAGGCTTTGAAAACAACGTGGATGTGGACTAAGTTGAGCAGAAGAAAAAGACAAGAGGAATTCTCAGGCTGCAGGCTCATATCTCATTTGTCTCTTCTCAGTTCTCCCCAGTGGCGAATCTGGACGCTGTGCATGCTTTCCTCCATGTGTCCATGATTCCTCTTTGGATATCTGCTCGAGGTGGTCCGCCCTTTGAGATGTAGTTGAACCCTGCGATCCAAAGTGAGCAAAATGTCTCTTTGGAGCCGCACGGCGCTTGGACTTACTTGGAGCTGCTTGACTCTTCTGACCTGCGCTCACTGCACCTTCAGCGACAACCACGTGCACTCCAGTTTTATCTACAGGAAGTTGCGCAATCACGAACGACGGGAGATCCAGAGGGAGATCCTCTCCATCCTGGGATTGCCTCACCGCCCCAGGCCCTTCTCCCCCGGGAAGCAGGCGTCGTCCGCCCCGCTCTTCATGCTGGACCTTTACAACGCTATGGCGGTGGAGGACGAAGGGTTACAGGGGAAGAGCCACGGGGTCAAGGCCCAAGGGCACTCCAGGAGGGTTTATTACAGCCCCCAGTATGTCGGTTACTCCCGCATGGCCCAGCCTTACCGAGCGGCCCCTCTTTTGAGTCAAAGCCCGGCGCTCACACCAGCTAACAACAACAACTTTCTCAATGATGCAGACATGGTGATGAGTTTTGTCAATATAGGTAAGGGTTTAAGCAAAAGACGCAAAATGATTTGTTCTATGCATTATCATAATAATCGTATAAATGATAATAATAATGTCAATTCAAGGAAATATTCACCCGTTTTTCAGGGTTTTTTAAAAATTAAATGTGCTTAATGTTCTTGAATGTGCTTCTGTATGAAGCCGGAAAATGTGAAAATGAAATAATTAAAACAATTTTTAAAATCAAAACCAGGCAACAGGAAATCATGTTATATGGCTATTCAATTTTAACCTGAGTGTAACCATTATTAAATATGCACATAATATTCTTTACAATTTTTCACATCCTGAGATTTTCATCTTTCCAAAAGCAAATGTTTGTTGTTCTTTATCCGAGATCAATCATATTTGCTTTGAATTAAACGTTAAATTGACGCTGAAAGGAAACATAATCACAAAAGCAAAATCATGTGTCATCGTAGATGTATCCAGAGCTAGGAGTAACAATTTTGCACAGAAAAGTGTTAATTTTTTACAGACTGAATAATATGGATATGCAACGCTTCATTTAACTTAAACGGACAGTGTGTTCTTTTACCACTAGATTTTGCTGTATCTTTATTATGATTAATTTGTCATAAAACCGAAAACAAGTGCTAAAAAGCACAAAAAAAGAATACAAATACAGAGACAAAAAGTGACCAATGTGCACCATTTTTCTCCAAATAATTTTGCCAAGCGTTAGAGCACAGTCCTGGGGGTTTTGGGTACCTGTAGCAGCAAGATGGCAGACAATTATTGCATACCAGCTCCCTGTTATGTAAAATACATGTGCATTTCTCTACACAAAAATACCTGCTAAAAATAAAAAACAGTAATTTTTATTTGACTTTTTTAAAAGTTACCCTTTCGAGTTTCGTTTTTTTGTGATCTTTACAATAAACCTGTAACAGAAATGTTCTCCAAACATTAATATTTTTTCATAGCTAACGCTATCCTAAAATAGTCATTGACATTTAAAATAAATACAACTCTTCCATCCTTTTGCTATTGATGTTTCCTGACATCCTGGTGAAGAAAAAAAACATATAACGGGATAGTGTGTATTATTTGGCCACTGGATGTCACTATTGTGTAGTACAACTGAAAACGAGAGCTAAAAGAACAAGGAGTAATACAAACTACGAAGATTCAAAGCGGCCAACTATACCACTTTTCTTCTCAGTTTTTGCCTCACCTTTTGCAAAATATTTGGTTTTCGGGTACCTGTAGCAGCAATATGGCAGATACATGTGTCAGCTGAGGCTCATATTATGCAAAATATACATAGAAAATTCTCAATATGTAAGTAATTTTAAAAAAGGCATGTTCATATGGATTGGCTGGCAACCAGTTCAGGGTGTCCCCTGCCCATTGCCCGATGATTGCTGGGATGGGCTCCAGCACCCCGCAACCCTACTGAGGATAAGCGGTGCAGCTAATGAGATGAGAGATGAAATGTTCATATGACGATAAGCAAAAATCCATAGACTATTTTAAAATGTGTTGTTGTTTTTTTAATAAATAATCTTTTTACAACTAAGAGGTGCTAAATAATACACTGTCCTTTGAAAAAAATATAATCAAAACTAAATGTCATAATTTTTAAATCTGAAGACATCATACTTTTCATTATAATGTATATAATTGCATGTTTTTATAATTAATGAAAAATGTTTTTTTTTTCCACAAAGTACGCTATTATTTCAAAATGTATTTTCCCACAGCAGCCTTTATTTCAGAATGCTGGAAGAAAGACTTTTGCTGTCAATCAAAGTTAGTGGGTTGGGCCTGGACGTTTTCCTGGACATTGGTCATGTCTGTTCTGTAGCCCCGCCCCCTGTGGTTTGATTGACAGCAGGACTACTGTACAACAGCAATCGTAAAATAAAAAGGCCTTTGTGGAAAATGATCTTTTTATATAAATAAAACCAGCCCGATTTCAATAAAAAACAATAAACATTCAATTAAAGTCTTATTATAAAAAATGTGCTATTCTTACCTTAAGATTTTGAAATATTTATGATAAATAGTTGGATGCATTGTTTGAGGTGACCATAAAACTGTTGAATGCCCAAATGAGTTGAACGAACCCTCATGCTTAATTTTTCACAACTCTTATCTGTATTTATCTTACTTTTAGAACGCCGTTGGAGGCGGAACACATTTAGTAGGAGGAATGGGGTTTGGGGGGAGTGCAGGAAGTGACATCATACTCGTCCCTGCATTTAATTTTGTCTCTGTTTTGTAGTGTAGCATGGAAATGGTTAAAGTAAGAAGAGGCATTCTTGAAGTACAGTCCAAACCCCAAGGAAGATAAAAAAAGAAGTTTATTCGAGCGCATCTAAAAAATACATGTTTGCACATCATGAACGAGTTGACAGAAGCTCCAATGATTACACACACCAGAAGAAGGCGTCCACAAGTAAATACAATTCCAAATTCTGTCCAACATTCTTTAAAAGGTGCTGTCCGCAATCTTCTAATTTTGTGAAATGTTCTCCTCGTGGACACCATCTTCTGGCTTAAGTCATCATTGCAGCCTCTGTGAAGTTGCTTGTGTGGCGTGTGTAAGTACGTGCATTTCTTGAACGTGCTTGAATACACTCTTTTTTTTTCTCTCTTTTGGGGTTTGGGTTGGCGTTTGGACTGTATTTGAAACAGCCCTTTTCTTACTTTCACCATTTTCATGCTTCACTAACAGAAAACAGCGAGGACGAGCATTAAATGACTCTCCAACGCCCGTCCCACTTTCCAGCTTTCTAACGTGTTGCAGGTCCCGAAAAGCTCTGATAAAAGTAAAATCAAAGCAGATAGGTATGGTGGAAATGAAAAGGGCTTTTCAAACACAGTTTAACTTTGTTCACACATACTTTATGGAGAAAACGTTCTACTTTTATCTATTTTAGGACACCTCAAACAGCGCAAGAACACTAAATATATTTGTCAAAATAAGGACACATTTAAATCTAATTAAAAATGAATATCCATTTTACACAACTGCCTGGTATTTATCATAATGGTCATTCTTATTTATGTTATGTTGGCACTCATGAGCTTCCATAGTTCTATAGCCATTGTAGGATCTGAAAAACCTTTCTTACCTAAGTCATGTGACCTTAATGTGCAGATTCCTTTCAACGCCGTGTGCCGCTTTTGGATAAAAAGCAGCCAATCTTTCTAACTGCCGTGTTTGTTCAGTAGCCGCGACGTTTGTGCCCGTGGTTCAGCTCGACTTATCAGATGACCGCCCGACCTTGAGAAAATTGCTCTAAATTATTTCCTGCTATTTAAGGAGAAGGTGATGGGACTGATATTGATGGGTAATTTCACTTCGGTAGCACTCGGGTCCTCTTTCATTATTTGCTACACCTGGAATAAGCTGAATAGGATAATGTTCGACACAAACTGGGTTTTGCCAATCTCGACATTATTTTTTCCCTCTCTGCAGTAGTGAATGTGTCGGCTTGCTTGGTAGTAAGTCACCTTGGCCCATCTGCTTCCACTTAATGCTCCACCGGGGCATGTACATTGTCAGCCTTAAAAGCTTCGCTCTGATTCTGGTGACTGTCAGTGAAGTGTTCAATGGGCCTCTGTCTTTATTACAGTACACTTAAATAGAGTTACTAAATACAGATGTCTCAGCATGTGACCTATCTGACGCTAAATCTGTTGTTTGTCAACAATATGATGATTTTCTTTTTTGATTCAGCACATCTTAGGAGACACCATCACTGAACTCTTCTCCACATGAAAGTGGAATGTTTAATGCTTGGGGGCACTCCTGCTTCAAATTACTGCCTGTGGCTCCTTTAATGGAACACACTCAGCAGGGAAACAGTCATACCTGACCTCTGACCCGTTTGTGC
Source organism: Urocampus carinirostris (assembly GCF_059441175.1). Classification (NCBI taxonomy): domain Eukaryota; kingdom Metazoa; phylum Chordata; class Actinopteri; order Syngnathiformes; family Syngnathidae; genus Urocampus; species Urocampus carinirostris. The sequence goes on from NC_142361.1 coordinate 26,376,233, forward strand.
TAAGTAGCCACAGGCGTCCCCTCGCGATAAAATATCAGTAAAGTGCACTGTGTGGTATCGCTGCGGATTCCGGCCAATCCATTGTCACAGAGGGTATGTCCGACAATGCAGTGCACATCTTTTCAGGTGTATTAAAAAAAAAACAGAAATTATTAATTAAACGTTGAATTTAAAATAATACCAGTGGATTAAGATCATAGAATAGGAAGCCCATTGAGACTCTTCGTGATTTAGGGCTATACAAACAAAAATGACTTGAAATGACTTGAAATTGACCTGCTTAAAATCAGCTAGAGCTCCTTCATGATCTTTCTGTAGTCAGTTCATGATTACAAGAATACATACAGTACATTACATCCATTGAGTATTTTGTCATTTAGTTAATTAATCAGATAAACTAGAACATTTCATTTTAATCAATCAGTTTGGTAACAACTTTGTAATAAAATGATACTTTGAGTGCTAATCGGAAGAAGAAATCCTCTTTGCGCCCCAACATTTTATTTATATCTGTACATTCGAGGAAACTGTGCGGGTCAGATGTATCGACATTTCGTTCTGTATACACGTGTACTAGAATGACAATGAAATAGATCTGAATCTGAAATCTGAGAATCTGAAGAAGTTTTTCTCTTCATTCCGGTTAATCATGTTTTCATGGGGTCACTTGAAGGTCTGCTCCGCTTCATTTTCTACACTTCATACTCAATGCTTATACTCTGCAATAATCACAGTGTGGAGATTAATTGTAAACAAAACATTGCAAATGAGAATGCCACTGCTCCCTTTTGTAGTAGAGGTGTAATTGCACTTGATTCTTTGGACGGTTAAAAAAAAAAAGGGTTCCGAAGTCAAAGGCGCCTGCACCCCCCTTGACAGAGCCTCGCGCCCCACTTTTGGAGAAAATCCCGGACTACAGAGCGCACCTGATTAATTTAAGAACGAAATTCAATTTTGTGTTACTACAATCCCTGCAGATTTTAAGCTGAAGGTTTAAACAGCCATAGAACTTATTTTTGACAATTTCTTACTTATTTTAAGCCCTGTGCACACCTAGGCGTCGGGGCCTTTGGCTGTAGAACACCATCTGAACTGTGCCCCAACAAAGCTAACGGCGTTTTAAGCTACGTCCTTCTCAACTCTGCTCCAAGTTGTTTACGTCATGTGTTTTCAGATGATGTGACCATTCAAGATGGTGATTGCAAAAACGAGCATGTATTTACTGTACTGAAAAAACACCCTGCTAATGAGGGCAGCATCGGGTAAAATCAGAGCCCTACATTTCTTAATAGTGTCAGCACAGACATGTCTTTTTGTACTGTCATTGATGCTTGCCGCGATAATGGACCAAATTGCATTCGGTTGTTATCGTTGCTCGAAGGTAAAGGGAAATCAGTGACCGGACATTGATGCTGATGATACAGAAAGAAAGGTGTACTGTTTTTGATCAAAAAAATCTTCTACTGTTGTTCAACTTAGATGGATAAATTGGGGAACTGATTTGTAGGCGCTGTTTAAATATCGTGAGTATGTTAATATTCAATAAGTACTGTCAAACCTTCCATTTTGTTTGCTAATACATAGTATTATATGAATGATGTTGCAAAATATGGACTGATGTCTCTCAAAGGGCGTCAAAAATGTATCCAGAGATCACCGGTGTTTTATATTCAGAGAGCATGAGTTGTAGAAAAGAGCAGCTTGATGTTTTCCTCGGCACCACCAGGTAAAAAAAAAAGTAAAAGTCGCATCATATTTAAAGCTGCAGTGTTTCAAATGTGGCAAAAAAGTAGCGGCTTGTAGTCTAGAATTCATGGTATTCGTGCTTCCCATAGTATGCGGGAAAATATTAAAACATGTCTATTATTTTTCAAAGTAAAAGCTGGTGTAGTGGTAAAACGATCAGCGTAATAAAACAATGAGAAAGGGGTTGTATGTGACCAAGAGTGTTAATTTAACCTTTTTGGGGGTGAAACTAATGTTTGTCCCACACTTTAAATGAAGTGCTGAATACCCCCATTATGATTATTCAGACTATAAAAAGTAACACATTCAAGGGTTAGATTAACACTCCTGGCTATGGCCAAATTTATAAACATTTTATAATATTAATCTTATTGGGATTATGCTGTTGTGATTATGTACTTTCAACTTCAGTTCAAGGTTCTATTAAAAAAATATATAATTGATCTTGGACAAGTAAGTCAAAAAGTATTTGCTGAGAATGTGAGGATGTGAACAATTTCTAATGCCAAAAGTATCTAAATGATTCTTCAGTTATAAAAATGGTTGGTTGATGACAATAGACCAGTTGTCGATTCATTTACGAGTATTTGCAACTGTATCCTAATTTGAAATGTACCACAGTACTTTAATGCTGAAAACACAAAAAAAAATTAAACTGACTCAATACATTTTGCTGTTTTGGTTAGCAACTGACCCACTCGGTTTTATTACACACACCCTCTGTTCAGGTGTCAGTGTTTTAGTTGAGATACGTCCATTACAAGGGGCCACTATTTACAGAATTACGCTGTTATGGTATTACAAGAGAAGGTCAAATCCAGGTCACGGGCAGCCTTACATGACATTGAGGAATCCCGTTTACTCTCTTCTCTGTCATGAGGGTTGCAGCAAAGTGTCATTAATTGAAATCAGCCTGTTTTTCTTAACTGACAGCTCATTCATCATGGCCACAGAATGCAGTTAGGCACACAGTGGAGGGCCTGTCTACCAACCGCTACCTTTATTCACTTCGACTGATTTAAAGAAGTGGAAAGTGCTTTTGTTGAGAATCTAAATGTTTGCTTTGGAACAAGAATGTAAACGATCATAAAATAATTTTTTCGGGAGTTTCAAGAAGGTGTAAAGTCTCATTTTCTGCTTTTGCAAACATGATTCACACAATTTTCTCGCAATTTTCCCTCCCAGTGGAGAAAGATAAAGATTTCTCTCACCAACGAAGACACTACAAGGAGTTCCGTTTTGATCTGACTCAGATCCCGGATGGAGAGGCCGTCACCGCTGCAGAGTTTCGTATCTATAAGGATCGGAGTCACGGCCGCTTTGAAAATGTAACCCTGAAGGTCTCGATTCATCAGGTCGTAAGAGAGTTTACGAACAGGTAAGTGCCACCCATAAAGGTGCACGGACACAAAAAGTTGCGCTCCGAAACCAAAACCAAAATTGTCCCATGTGGGACATAAATTAATTATCTATAGGGAAAAAAGTACAGACGCTACCCTACTTACGACCATTTGACTTACGTAAAACAGTAGATATGAACATTTTTTTGGGATGTCGAAAAATACCCAGACATTTCTGTAAGTTAAATTTTCTATTGTGCACCTTTTTCCAAGTACAGGACTTTATTCTAATACTCCTTTCCGCCGCTACTGGCAAATGGTGGCGCTGTGAGAGGTCATCCAGCATCCACCCTGAAAAAGAAATCTGGCTTCTACGTTCTAATCCCTGTGTAAACATACGATGCTCCGTGTACTGTATCGCTAGCGCACTAAGAACTTTGACGTTTTTACTGTTTAATATCTCGTGCATCCATTTAATATGGTTGGTGTAAAGTGTAAAGAAGAGGCGATCCGTTTCTTTTGAAATGAAAGTGGAATAAGAAAGCTTGATGCGGTTGAGAAAATGGTCGTAACGTTTTTTTTCGGACACTTTTTACCACGGAGGAGGACCTCTTGAAGCACATCTGCCAAAAGTAAGTTAAACTCAACTTTATTTATCTTTATAGAACATATTATTTTATGAAAAGTTTTTTTAGTACAGAACAATACATACTTATATAAAACTTAAACATACATTCCATACAAAATATAGCACTGAAACAATTTAAGAACAAGTTCAACTTACGAACGTTCGAACCTATCTCGTTCGTAAGTAGGGCAGCGTCTGTAAATACTGTACCATATGTTCTGGACTGTTTTTATACGTTGGTTTGGAGTATACATCGCACCACTGAAGAAGTGCATTAAGAAGGAAAAATCATATATAATTTGTACCCGGGGATTTGTTGCATTTTTGGGGGAAATTTAGTTGATAAAATCCAACAACAAAACACACGTCATTTTGAAAGGCAATTTAAAATGAAACATTTTAAAAATGTCTCCTTGCATCAAATGCCCCCCCTATTATATGTCACTTGACTTAGTATCTCATTTTTGGGGAATCAATTAAAACAATAAAACACAGAACATTTACACATAGTATGAAATCACTTTTGAGTCAGTTAGAAATATTTAGCTCGGCAAAATGAGGTTTTCTCTTCTGATTTGTCGAAAGTGAAGCGCATCATGATGATACAAGCGGTGCGCAGTGTGTCGAGAGGATATATATATATATATATATATATATATATATATATATATGACGCGCAGTAGCCCTAGGCCAAGGCCAAGGGGCATGTCGCATCTACTCATTTATATCTATGGTCGCTGGAGTGTGTGAAGCAAAACCTCTTTAAAATGACACGCTAGCTTAATGGTAGAGCACATAACAGTTTTCAATACATGTGATATTTTGAAGATTACCGTTGTGAATCGCTGGTTAATTGTGATAAAAGTAGCTCGTTTGCCGTATGTGTCCATCTATTGATAAGAAAAGGCGGTGTGATTTTGCTAAAGTAAATATTTGCATCTTTCTCAAAACTGATTTCTAAATTAGGTGAAAATTCTCTGTGCTTTACTGAAATAAGTAATTTTAGTGACGTTTGCCAGTGTGACGCTATGGGGTGCATTTCATGCAGGTGCACACCACCGGCAGTTTTGAAATGATCCAAACATGGCTGAGCTTCCTCTTGCAGTTTAGTGTGAAAATAACATATGACATTTTTACCCAGTAATATTGTGGTAAACGTTTCACAGATAAGTCTATCCGGAGTATAAGTCACATCCCCGGCCTAAGTATGGAAAAAAAAATAGTCCGAAAAATAGGGTAATTGAAAACATTTATTCTGCACTAATCTGCTTAAAAGGCATTATATTAAATGATGACTAATGGACCGTCATATTACTGGCCTGCTGATTTTTAAAAAGGCATTTATCGTATTTTTGGACTATAGTTCACTTTTTTTTTCATAGTTTGGACGGGGTTGCGATTTATACTCCTGGTGCGACTTATATGTGAATTAATATATCACTGAGGTTTTAATTGTTATTAGCGGTAAATCATTTCACATGTTCTATTCGCACTTAACCACAAGAGGGCTCTCAGGACCTGTGTTAATAATTTCAACCTAACCGTGTTGTCAGTGTGACTGTTTTCGGCACAACGGAGGTAATTAATAAAAATAACAGAATAGCAGAACAAAAATATCACAAAAAGAGAAGCATATTCTGCAGATTACAGGCTGCAAATAGTGAAATATGCAGGCAAAAATGGCAATAAAGCAGTTGAAGGAAATTTGGGAATTGGCGAGAAGCGGAGGTGACGATGAGCCTAACGTAATTGACTTAGAAGCGGAAGGCGGTAGAAACGCATCGTCTACCTACCGAGGTGGGGGGAGTTGTTTACGGGTATAAGTGACACAGAGGATGGAAATTTCATTGAATTTATTGATTTGGAGTGAAGCTAATTGTTTGGTAAGCATGTTCTTTATGTCAGAGTTATCTGAACAACTCTCAATCTGTACGGCGATACTGACATTTCTAGGCATGTCAATCATGTAACATTAGTATACGGTAGACCTATTCAGCCTGTTCTCTATTTTATTCTTGTTTTAACTTACCTTTCTAGATTACATGTGTGTTTTTTGGTGTTGGATTTTATTAAATACAGTACTTGCAATCTAGAGGGTGTGGTTTAATGTGGGCCTATACTCCCCGGGTGGAGTTAAAGAGCCTCATGGCATGAGGAAGAAAAGATCTCTTCAGTCTGTATGTGGTACAAGACTGTGACAGCAGTCTGTCGCTGAAGCTGCTCTTGTGTCTTGACATAATGCTGGATATAATGAATAATTAGTTTCAGGAGCGAGCAGCAGCAAGTCAACTGCAGGAGAGAGAGTGGGAAAGGTGAGATGGCACAACATTCATTTGGACAGGTAACTTAAAATTAGTTTTATCTGGTTATATCAGTATCAGAAATATTTTATTAACACTCCACTTATTGAAACATGAATATTTTGTTTGTTTGTTTGTACATGATTCAATTGTTTGTTTGTTTGTAAATGATTCAAATTGAATCTTTTCTTCCGGCGCCGTCACGAATGGCAGCCACTCCAGCAGCTCCCGTGTTATTTTCGATTGTTCTCGATTGTTCTCAGCTCAGGGATGCTGCTGGAAATGTGAATTTCCCTTCGGGGATGAACAAAGTATCTATCTATCTATCTATCTATCTATCTACTTCCCCCAAAAATGCGACTTATACTCCAGGTGCGACTTATATATGTTTTTTCCGAATAATTATGCCTTTTTTTTCGCTGTTGCAACCTATACCCTGGAGGGACTTATAGTCCGGAAAATACAGTTTTTTAAGACACAAAGTGTAACAGATGATGTAAAACTGCTGAGATTTAAAACACAAATAACACAAGGAAGTTCGTTCTACTTTAGTTCTTGTAGCTGCTGCACTGAACAGTCCATCTCTCCCTTTGTATACATATTTTGTAGGCATTTTAGCTTTTATTGGACAAGACAGTGAGTAGGAGGGAACTAGTGGATGAAGGTTCAGTAGTAAGGTCAGCCTATTGCAACAAACAATTCACAATCCCGTATTCACCATTTTAAAATAATGATATCAGACAATTTAACTCACCTCGCATATAGCTTTGGGCCAGTCAATTTGACTTTGGGGACGAATAAAATGAATGTCACACATAGTCAGTTTTTAGGAATAAAACCTGCTGAACTGTACATGGTAAGCTCTGAAGTGTTCGCAAGTAAATATTAGCTTAAGTCTGGGTAGCAGCTCACAAATACGTCAATGCAAAGGGACACACAAACATTTGAGAAAAGGTCTTTTGCAAGTGATGAGTTTATTCCATTTTGAATATTGGACCAATGCAAAAGAGATTTCATAGAATGACAGTTCCTTATTTTGACTATTATTTAACTGTTGTTTTGACTATTACATCATTGTCGCAATTTGCCAATCACGTTGCTGTTCTTTGATATATATTAGGGCTGATCTGTTTTTTGTAACCTTGAATATTTCATAAAAAGAACAGGGATGGAATTCTTTTATCTGAAGGCTTTTCACTCTGTCCTATTTGCAGGTTAAAAAATACATTAATGTTTTTTCTCATTATTTTGAGTGTCTACTAAAGTTTAAACTTAACAGCAAGCTGTCAGCAATTTTATGGCGTTCACCACCTTCTTTCTTGCAATGTGAAAAATCAAAATGAATAGGCAAGTCATGAACAAACCAGGAGACACTAGCTACACAAGGGCTCATCTCCCTACATCATCTTCCAGGACCCTTCTTTTGGTTTTAATTTTTCTAGAAACCGAAAACCCATTTTCAGTAATGTTCAAAATATATTTTTTTAGAGACAACAAATTGTTGCATCCTGAATAAACACAACTTTGCTGATTAGATTAAAATCATTCCTGTGGTTCATCCAAAAACTGCACATTTGGCAATAGATAATGAGGCTTCAGTCAACTAAGAGCGACAGTAGCCACTATTGTCTCACAACTTCGCGATCTCTGTTCTCTTTCATTCGCACCACATCGGCCTCACAAATATAGTTCTCGGATAAAAAGCCCATTAGCATGTCGGCCACTTACGAACCTCTGTGGGCCCATCACTTATCACTCGTCTTGTGTTTCTTGACTGGCTGGCCGAGCCTCAGACAAAAGCAAAGGGAGCCTGTATCACATAATTCGAGGGGGGTTTCGTAGAGCGACTCGTGGTCACGGATATACCAACCATACCTGCCTGTTTCTACTATATAACGGAAGTTTAAACTGTGACATAGCTGAATGCACACGGGCCTCCTCAAAAGTGGACTTAAAAAAAGTGTGGGTGATCGTAGGGGAGATATGACTCTCCAGGGCTTTGAATAGGCCAGAGTCAATAAACGGAACAGTCTTAAAGGGGAAAGGTTTATGTTGGCGTGTTTGTTTTCACGGGGTGTAGGCTTTTGCAGGTAGCGTTACTGAAACCAAAATCATACATACCGCAGTGGAAGTTGGAAGAATACAACAAAATGGCACAGTCACTGTTTGCTAATAGTAAATATTGACTATTTATTTTAGAGATATTTTATCGAGTAATTTATCATATTACTGTATATTTCTCTTCAGGTCCTGCTTTGTGTTGTAGTAATTTTATGTCTCATGTTATTTAAAAAAAATCCGCTAAAACTTAAATTTGTTAAAAAAATCGTTCATTAACAAAATAAAATAAAAAGTTTAATATTGGTTGAAAAAGGAGACATCAAATAGTGTTTATAAAATCTAATTATAGTAACATACCTGTCAACCTCAGCGTATTACTCGCTTAATTAATGATTACAATTCCCCTTATTAAGCAATAATTAACCTTACAAGCACAATGAGACAGTGGAATAAAAGCAGATAATTTACTTTATCAGTTGCAGTGAATTTAGTGGTGTTTGGCCGAGTCATTCCTAAGACTTAAAAAGTGGTCGGCGGCGCCCTCTGTTGGCTGCGGCTGCATCGGCTCGCTACAACGGGTCAGGTGCAATCGACATTTCGTTCTGTGTACATTGTTACACAGAATGACAATACAAGGAAATTATTATTATTATTATTATTATTATACATATCAGTATACCTGTATTTATTTATTTTCCCCGAACAAAAGTTGTTATCGGGCATAAACGATTTTAAATTATTAAAAAAAAAAGTATAAAATACTGTGAAAACGTATAATTTGACAGGTATGTCGTATGAAGGTCCTTACATTTTGTGAGTTATAAAGTTAAAAATCAGCTAGCAAGATTACATTTTCTGGATGTATTTAGATAAAAATATCTATTATATTACAATGATAAAATAGACTGTAAAATACTGTAAAAATAATAGAAGGTTAGTATATATCAAAATACAAACAAAATGTGTTTTTAAAATAATACAAATGATCAGGAATATCAAATAATATTCTGAATGGATTGGCGAATATCTCTACAATAGGAAAAAAGTCATGAGAATGTACCTAATTATTCTTTATTTAGCTAAAATTAGTTTTAGTTTACTATAATTTTAAAGTAAATGAAAAATAATTGAAAGTAATAAAACCTAAAACGACAGGGAAAAAATATCTTGTACATTACAAATACCCCCAAAACAAAACTGAATTCAATAAAAATGGTTGTAATGTGGTCAGAAGTTTTCAAATAACAGAAAAAATTAAATAAACTAAAGCTTTGGTGGGCAATCAAAACTTTTAAAACCCTAGTCAATGCTTGTCATGCCATGTTTTATAATTATTAAATGATGTGACAATAAAGAGCTAAGATTTTCTGTCACTACAAGTTATTAGTGACTTTAACTCACTCAGCATGACTGACTGTGTTTAAAAACAGTCTCCTTTTTATGATCCTCAGCATCTGGCATATGGAAATGCAAATCAAATTTACAAGCTTGTCAATGGGAGCAGATCTTCTTTGTTCTTTTACTTAGAACTTTTCAACGTCTTTTCATCATCTCTAACACATCATACAACCCATGAAATTAACACATGATTTACCTTCACTACTGCACATTTACGTGGAATCCCTCGAGAGGTCTGCTTTTATTGTGCCTGTAATAAACACGTGACTAACTCTTGAACTTTTGAGGGCCATGTGCTTCTTTCTGAATGTCAGAACGCGACCACAATAGCAGAGCAGACAAAATCTTAGCTGTTCTGCCACATGAAAGCACCCAATACAATTAACAAGCCTTTTTTGGACCTATTTTTACATGATTGTTGCCTCATGTCATTTAAAAAAAATGTTAGATGTTTCTGCCAACTAAGTGTATATTAAGTGCAACATGTATTGCTATACAGCTCTGCAATCAATTAGCAGGAATACAATGGAAAGCTTTTCAACTCAAAAAAAATGGATGAAAAAAAGTTTTGGGGTTTTAGTAATGACGGAAGTAAAAAAAAAAAAAGGGTTTTAAGGGGATGACAGCCTTGATGAGATGTAGGAGCTTAAAAGTGTTTCTGTTACTTCATTTATTGCTGCATGTCCGACCATCCAAATCGTTCAATGCTGAGGTGCACGGAAAGTTTTTATTTACTTTGGAGCAGAAGCGAGCCCAAAAGTTTAGTCAGGTTTTTTTGTCATGCGGCAGTCTTTGCAGCTAAAAAGCACGAGTCAACATCGATAAGGTAAAAGTCCGACCTTTTGAATGTACACAACCATGACATTTTGATGGTGAATACATTGGTTTTATCTGCAGGGATGCAGAGACCTTCTTGCTTGACTCTAAAAGGGTTCAAGCAACTGATGGGGGTTGGCTGGTCTTCGACATAACAGCTACCAGTAACCACTGGGTGATGAACCCGCATCAGAATCTGGGCCTACAACTATCCGTTGAGACTTTAGATGGTATGTGAAAATCAATCATTATATTCTCCCATCCAAGGGCATAGGGTTGGTGATGCGTCCATACCAAAACTATCATTTTCTTTGACCAAACCAATGCCTTTGCTCCCACCTAATATAGATTAATTTTCAATCTTCATTTATTAATCTCCCACCTAATATAGATGAACTTCCAATCTTTACTTTTTGCAAAATTTTTGGTACATATTGTTTTATAAAATGCAATGAGATGGTAGTCATTCACAGTCAGAGTTAACTCTCGAGTTACAACATTCACTGCCAGAAAATTAATTAATAGTGAAAAAAAAACGAAAAAAGTTAAAACGAGGCCATTTTCTATTTCTCTATTTCAATCAGATGAATAGAAATGCAAAAGGGCTATTTGAAATAAACTGTTTCCACAAACAGTATTAAAAATTTTGCAATGTGCAGATAAATATTTCAATAACATCTTGTTTTATAATATGCAAGGTAGAGTTGGTCAACACTGCCAGACAATTAGTTATTGAATGCTAAATATTAAAGTTGGACATTGTCTATTTTTCATCTGTTTTAGAATCAAGCAAGTACATATTTAAAAAGTAATTTAAGAAAAAAATCAACAGCAAAAATCTCATAATTGATTGAGTTAACTCTTGAGTTAATTCATTCACAGCCTGCAAAGGAGTTACTGGATGACAAAAAATAAAAGTTTGTCGTAGTCCTTTTTGATCTGCATTAGAGTTAAACAGATATAATTTTTTTATTGGAAATAAAGCTCTTCACGAACGACTGCCAAGCTCATTGAGAGCAAGCGAATGAAATAATGGATGATAAAAATTACGATAAAAATCAAAGGTGGGCTAGTGTATTTTTTAATCTGTATTAGAAAATTAATTTTCAAAAAGTTGTTTGAAATAAACTATGATTGTGAACATTACGAAAAATTCCCTCAAACTATTTCTTTTCACATGTAGAATCTTTTGTTCTTCATGTTTAAATTGCATTTAACATGTAACACATGTCCCCAGCACATTATGCTAACAGGAAAAAGCATTGTCCTTGTACTCTACATACCTGGCAAATATTTATTTTCAAAGGACGAAGTATCAACATGAAATCAGCCGGCATCGTGGGCCGCAATGGCCCTCAATCCCAGCAGCCCTTTGTTGTTGCCTTTTTCAAGGCCAGCGGTGTTTTGCTCCGTTCCGTCAGAGCTGCGGGAGGGAAAAAAAAGAATCATAATCGGAATAAATCGACACAACAACAGGAATCGAGGGCTACAAAAACCGGAGGTACGCTTTCCGCCGAATGTCAAGCCACCTTTTAATAGGTGAAAATGAGCTACTCCCGCCATCGACAAAAATGCATTCCATTGTTGACACCTGGCGTCAGACAGGTTTTTCCAACTGAGTGAGGCATCTCTACATTATTATAATCTCTGCTGAGAGTCACTGATGTGCAATAGCGTCTCTGTCTCGAGCATTTGCTAAAACATATAGAAATGGCTGCGTCAACATCAAATACACATACCAAAACCTTGTGTGTTTGTGAGTATTTTAACTTGGACACACCGAAATAAAGACTATTTGCAAAGCTCACAAAGCAGAACTTGCATATCACGTCTGACAGTTTAACAAAACCGAGTCTGACTCCCTCGGCAAGATTAAGTAACATTCAAGCCAACGCGGTTTTAATGACATGCAGTGTACATTTTATACGTGTATATCGTTAAGCTCTTTTGTGAAACACTTTGCAGTTGACTACTGAATGTACTTCACAAAATGCAAATAATTGTTTTACAGGCATAAAAATGGTTACTTGATTTTAATTTCTCATGTATTTGCCTGTCCCATAAAATGGACAGAGGTTTATTTACTGACTGAAATTTTTACCTAATTTTTGTACGAATCCGCAATATTTTCAATAAAAGATTTATTTTTCATTGTTCCCATTTTTCTTGTTTTTATTCTCATTTGCAATATAATTAAATCAACTTTTTGCTTAATTTGATTAAAAATTAATTCTCATTCAATTATTCGACACACCGTTACAACAGTCGGTGACCAGTCAACTATTCATTAGACATTATTTGCAGCCCTAATGCACAGTTGGAGAAAATAGTTGAGGCTCTATTATTATTGTTGTTAACACATATGAATAACATTTGTAAAATATACAGTATGTCCTTTGATTTAAATCGTTAGAAGACAACGTAAAATATTGACCAGTTCCTGGAAACCAGATTCATGGTTGTACCTGCTAATAATAGAACCCACTACCTAAATCACACCCACTTTATCTTAGAGAAGCTATAGTGTGTTGTTTCCTAGGCTTACTTTTGTCAGATCGAAAAACATATCATCTTGTCTCATTCATCCTCAAAAAATGTTTCTATTTCAGATTATAACACAAGTGAACAAAAGCAAGCCTGCAAAAAGCACGAGCTTTATGTCAGTTTTCGAGATCTGGGTTGGCAGGTAAGAAAAATGTTCCGGTTATAAATAATGGATCAATAAAGACCACTCCCGTTTTTCGGCAGGACTGGATCATAGCTCCCGAAGGCTATGCCGCATTTTACTGCGATGGCGAATGCTCGTTCCCGCTCAACGCCCACATGAATGCGACCAATCACGCCATTGTCCAAACTCTGGTGAGTTCCCACTAAAAGGCACGTACAATACCGTTCAAAAGTTTGGGGTCACATAACAATGTCCTTATTTTTGAAGTAAAAGCACCTTTGTTTCAATGAAAATAACATGAAACTAATAATGATTATTTTAGCTGCAAATGCCAAATTTTAAAGCAATGTCTACATAGGTGTATAGAGGCCTATTTCCAGTAACCAGCACTTCAGTGTTCCAATCGTATATTGTTTTTGCTAATTTCATTATTCGTATAATGGATGATAATAAAACACTTGATGATGTTAAAACAGTTTAGCTGGTTAGAGAGCTGTACAACGGAACTTTCTTTGAGCTATTCGAGAATCTGGAGCGTCACATTTCTGTGTGTGATTAAAATATGAAGAGAGAATGGCCAGAAACCATGCAGTCTTTTTCTTGTTCTACGAAATAAAGGCTATTCCATGCAAGAATTTGCCAAAAAACTGAAGAGCTCCTACAACGGTGTGTACTACTCCTTTAAGAAAACAACAAAAACAGGCTCTAACCAGAGTAGAAAGAGAAATAGGAGGCACAACCAAGCAAGAGGAAAAATACATTAGAGTCTCTAGTTGGAGAAATACACACCTTACAGGTCGTCAACTATCAGCTTTGATAAATATTACGCACAAAACACCAGTGTCAACATCTACAGTGAAGAGGTGGTGGCCTTCAAGGCAGAGTGGCGAAGAAAAAGTCAAGAAAAGGAAGAGACTCGTATGGGTAAAAGAATGTAGACATTGGAAACCTCGTTCGATAAATAAAAGAGTAACTTTCATAGAAAACATGAAATTGTTTGGGTGACCTTAAACTTTTGAACAATAGTGTACAGTCAGCAAATATGTCACGCACCGTTTTTTTGTTCCCCGTAATTTATTTGCGATGTAACAAAATTCGCACCTCTGCTAAAGCACACTTTATTTGTTGTCTTTTATAGGTCCATTTAATGTTTCCTGACAATGTGCCAAAGCCCTGCTGCGCCCCGACCAAACTCAATGCGATTTCCGTGCTTTACTTTGACGACAGCTCCAACGTCATTCTGAAAAAGTATCGAAACATGGTGGTCAGGTCTTGTGGTTGCCATTAATGTCTGCGGGTTACTTTACAGTAATTTATGCTATTTGGGATAGAAATATGTTGGAAAACACGTCATCTGTGGCTGTGATGTGATGTACAGTGTTATGTATATAGAGTTTTATTACCTAATTTATTCTCTGTTGAAAAATAGCACTGAAAATTATGATATTTATGTGTAACGTTGTTTAATTCGTATCCCAAATAATGATGTCCTTTGGCATATATGTAGTTTTAAAATCAATCACCTCTTGGAGAGAGTTCTTCACTGGAGTGATATTGTGATACACATTTATTTTGTTCATACTCAACCGACAATGTAAATCAATCAACCAAGCTCCATTCATATTTTCTGTCAATTATTACAAAAATTGTGAACCGTTAATAAATTGTGTCTAAAATCAGTGAAAGAATTATGCTCACAAATGAGAATGTTGTGGAAGAAAACAAACTGCAGGAATTTTGTGTGTTGTTGTCATGATCTTTTAGCACCAGAGTCATTTTTCAATAGGACCTATGTTTGCTTTGAGACCTAGAGGAATTGTGATGATCTCTCAACTTGTCCAAATATGTCAATCTTGCATTAATACAAACAACTTGATCTCTTTCGTTTCAATGTGATGCTTGAAGAAAGCGTACTTGTGTTGAATATTTCATAATAAATGTACCACTTTTAAATACATGTCTTTGCTCCTAATTGATTGACATTTTTTTTGTAATCTGATCACCAGGGAAATTTACCTTCTGGTGTCAAGACATTTTTTTCATAAATAAGATCCAAGGTTTTTAATAAAAGCGGTGAATGTGTGGTCAATTGTTCATTAAGTGATTTTGCAATGCATTTTACAACGCAATGAAATGGAAATGATAATTATAATAATAATAATCACACATTATATTTTGCTATTTTAATACTGCAGAAAACTGCTCCGAGTTCATTATTTTATCATTTTTTTCCACAAAACCCCCAATAGCTCATAATGTAAATGTAATGAAATGTTCACCCTGCATATTTTTCTAAATTTGCCCCCCAAAAAAAATCTCCCCTTGTCATACAATGAACCCTCATGCGGTTTACTTTACACAGTCTTGTTACTTCACAGATTTGTATAGTGCATTTTGTTTTGCATTCTGATTGGTTAAACAGTATCGACGATTCTTTACCTGATGATTACAATTATCTAAAAGTTCAGTCGTTACTTGCACCAAAAAACAGTAATCTCATTTCTTAAAACGGTTTTCTTTCCTTTGGATTCAACGTATAATTATTTAATTGTATAATAATAAAAATAATTTACTGATTCTTTTTGGAACATAACCAACAACGATATCTAGGATCTGCAATAAGTACAATCAAGACATGACTGTCATCATTACTATCATCTAGTGGTGGATGGTGATATTGTAATAAAAAACACAGTTTACCCCTGCATACTCATGGTTTGGCACATCACATAATTGCAGATTAGGCATTTAGGAATGTACTGTTATTCAGTTTTTGCTAAACAAAATCAAGTAAGAGGCCACCAGAGTGTTGTTGGGGTTCAAATGGACCAACAGCCTCGCAGTTTACCATCCCTTATGTACTTAATAGTGTCAGCAGACTAAAAATACTAAAAGTTTTGTTCCCAGAGATAGTTTAGTTAACTCTGAGTCATTAGGGGTTTTCATTATGAGATTGCAGCAGACCAAAATGGCAACAATTCTCACTTTGGTTCCAAACAACTTTCAATGTTACATAAGATATGGATGACCTTTTTTAATACCCAGTGCAATTGACTTATACTCACTTTATGAAAAAATACAGTCATTAAGCTTCTCATTATATTCACTTCCACTAAGTCAACCATTTGCACAACGATCGGGTCGAACTAATGACCCATTAATTGCTGCACCGTTCATTTATTCTCTTCAGAGAGCTGGAACAATTTTGCCTGAAGCTATAGCTATATATAGGATTTTGTGTATATTTCTCTTTTCCAGTGAGCCGATTCTTTGCCTTACCGGTAATTCAATATGTAGAAGTTTGCACACCGGTGCTGGTCTATTAATTCTGATTTCTAAATAAACACTTGGTTTGCATTTAGGTATGTGGCTACGGTAGCATTTAAAAAAGCTTTCTGTTTACCTCCAGGCTACTTAAACCACAAATGTGAGATGGTGTGGAGGCTGCCAGTCAGAAAAAAAGGGATTATAAAGTATTACAGAATCATTTTAACATTATGGCTGAAATACAGGATTTGGAAGGAAAGCTGTGTTTGTAAACCTTGCTGTGTTGTTTCCCAACTGTGGAGATAGTTAAAATTGTTAGAATTGTCAAGAAATGTATTTATTAGAAATGTCATTGACAACAATATACCGTATTTATTCGATTATAATGCACATTTCTTTTACCTAAAAAATAACTCAAATGTTATGTGAACATTACACGCAAGGTTCCACAGTAGTCTGTTACCGCATTCATGCAATAATTGATTAGTCAAAAATATTGCTACCCACGATCACAAACCATTTGATGCAACAGTAATCAAAACCGGGTCAAGGAGGTGAAAGCGCCAAATCTCAACCACAAGACTGCCAATTATGTACATGACATATGAAAAGGCACTACCATTAATTTCATTGTCACGTCCCATCATCCTGAAAAGATATAAACGCAAAAAAGCTTGGTGATGGAAACAACTCTTTGCATATCTACTGATGAATTGGACTTCGAAGGACTATTATTTTTGTATCGTGTTCACAGTTTATGTTGTTAATAATAATGTATTCAACATTTTGTCACTTACAATGCTTAATTCGAGCTGAGAAAAAGTAAGACAAAATTAGGGATGTGTTTTATACATGAGTGTGCGTTACATACAAATAAATATGCTAATGGGTATTGTTCAAAACATAATTAAATGCAGTACTCTGAGACAAACATGTAGTAAAAAGAGATACAGTAAGATATAAAATAATATTAGGATAGGCAATGTCTACAAGGTAGTGCTTGTAGACTGACAAAAGTTTTAATTGCTAGGATCCCAAATGTAACCCCCTCCAAAGGAAAACAAATCAGGATTTTAAACAGGTCATGGAAATGAGGATAAGGTAAAGAATTAGCATTTGTTGACACAACTGTGTTGACCAACGAAAAATACAGATCACGTACTGTTGCGCCGCTTATTCGCATCCTCCCCCCTGCCTCCGCACTTTTTCGGATATGCTGGAACATTGAGAGACTGTATTGCGCCTAATTAAAAGCAGTGGTTTGCCTGCCCAGATGTTATGCGGACTGTTGACATTTACTGAATAGAAGAGCCCACCTGCTAACTCTTGGCTAAAAGGTTGATTTTGCATTCTTGCGAAACGTTGCCTAAGTAAGTTTACATCCACAAGGTCATAATAGAATTTACTGTTTAATATCACGGATTCTGTGCAATTCAGCGATATTTCAAGTCTAATAAAAACGTTTTAATATGCTTGGAGTAGCAAAAGACAATTTTAGCTATTAGCAAATTGAACAAAACAGAAAAAAATACCAAAATGAAAAAGTAGTGAAAAGCTGAGAAAAAAAACGAAACAAAAGAAGAGAAAAAGAGAAAAAAAGAGCAGGAAAATTTCAGAAAAAAATGCAAGAAGAAAAGAAAAAAACAAATAAAGGGAAAAAATGTAGTAGAGAACAAAAAAGCAAGAAAAAAGGAACAGCTAGGGAAAAAATAAACACAATGAGATTTTTTTTAAAAAAAGGAATTTTAAAAAGGAGAAAAAAACAGGGAAAAAGGGAAAATGTTTGTGTTGCATTCAAATAATTTCCAATTATATCAAGTTAATCTTGTTGCCAACATTGTACTTCCACTAAAAGAATGTAAATAAATACAGTTCTGTATCGTGCAACCGACTAAATAAGCCCCCCAAAATGTTAGTATTATGCAACAAAAGATACCAGGATTAAAAGAAATAGAAATCTGGTGAAAGAATTGTAAAAACAAATGACGTTTGTAGGCCCTACAACCTTTGCAATCGTACATTAGTCAATTCATTCAAAAGTGAAAAATAATTTTGCATTGCCGGAAACTCAGCAAAATGTAACGTGCTGTCAAGTTTTGGACATGTTTGATATTGATTTAGTTGCCACACTTGGGGTTGCTGTTGCTCACTGTTGTTTCAAGCGTTGCTCACCGACTTTGTGTGAACACTCAGGCCCGTGGAAAATTAGAGGGAACATTGTTCGTGGCTATTTTGTTGTGAAAGAATGCAACCGTTTTTTTAAGTGCTTGTACAACTCAGGTTTAATGATAAAGTAACGTGCATTGGCTTTTGTACACAACAGATAACGAATGATAAAATGAAATGCAATCAACTGATCTAAATAACAAATTAGGGACAAAGAAATAAGAGAATAATTCAAAGGAGACTCTTTTCCCAGTTCAGATATTTTGTTATTAGTTTGTTTTTTGTTTTGTGGAACTCAAAAATCCCCCTGTGGACTGCCATTTGGTCCTGGGTTCACAGTTACACAGCTATTGACCAATTCAAACTCAGCATGCCAAATTCAGTCACATGACAAAACCTAAAAAAAAAAGAAGGTGAACTGTGATTGGTCATTATCTCAGCCCTTAACGACTGTAATGCCCTCTTTAGTGGATAGAAATCTCCATGAAATTGAGATGCTGTGGAATCCTCTGCTGTCTGCGCTTCCATCTGCAACCTGTGTACTGTCTCTTTATTCAGCTCATGCTGAGGTTTTTGAAAATTTCCTTGCCCTAATAAATCAGTGGATGGTGTAATAATGGTCTGTAAAGCTATTTGTGATTTCCAATAGTTACGGGTTGAAAAAATAAACATGACTTGACTCGTGTATATTTATACATTGCAAAACTAAAATTGATCTGAATTTAGACTATAAAAACAAAATATACTGTAGAAAGGTTTTTAAAAAGCCAATAATAGTCAACTCAGCGCTTTTGATTTAGCTGACTTGGCATTTTTTTCCAGAAAGACATTTCACACTCTAAGGCCAGAAGGACATTGAATGTTAACAGCATCTTTTATCGGCGGTCAAGTAGGTTACCCTAGATGTGAAAACTACCCAAAAAGTTGACTCTGCGTTTTTAGTTTTATTGATTCAGCACAATATTTTACAGGCAATCAGGTAGGTCACTCTAGAGGTGAATGACCCCACCATAAAGAGAAATGCCACACAAAAATGGTTTCAGGTTTCAACGCGAGTAATGCTCTAATTTTAGTTTTTACTAGTTTT
Organism: Urocampus carinirostris; assembly: GCF_059441175.1. Lineage (NCBI taxonomy): Eukaryota > Metazoa > Chordata > Actinopteri > Syngnathiformes > Syngnathidae > Urocampus > Urocampus carinirostris. Next base: position 26,395,710 of record NC_142361.1, read on the forward strand.
ACGTGCATTTTTTCTAATTTATCAACATTTCAATTTATTCTAAATTTAAAGGGACTTAAATGCAACCTTTTTGCAATAAAGTTGTGCAATAAAAAACATGCATAAAGAAAAAAAAAGAAATTCACTTGGGATTTTGTTTTCCAAAACAATCAACTTATTTCACTTCAATTGTTAAAGGTGCTGTACGGAGTTTTGATATTTTCTACTTGCTGACGGCATTTTCTGGCTTAATTCATCATTGCAGCCTCTGTCAAGCTGATTGTGTGGCGCGTGCATGTATGTGCATTTCCATTTTCATGCTACACTAACAAAAAACGTGAGGACAAACATGAAATCCCTCTCCAACCCCCTCGCCCTTTCTTGCTTTCTAATGTGTTGCGGGTCCCGAAAAGCTCTGATAAAAGTAAAATAAAAGCAGATAGGCGTTCTGTAAATGTTTGTAATTAAAGGCTCTTTGAACTTAGTTGGGCATTGTTAACACATACTTTTTAGAGGAAATATTTTATTCTCAACTTTTTAAGGACACCTCAAACGGCACACCTCACCTTTAACATTCATCAGGGTTCGTAAACCTTTTCATGGCCAAATTCAAGCAATTTTTAAGACACTTTTAAGGCCATTTTTTAAATTTTTTCCAGTAACTTCAAAGGAAGAAATCCAGCATCAAAAGAGCTTTTGTTGGGGTTGACATTGAAGCTTAAAAACATTTTGCTTTCTTGCTGCTAGCACATACTCATTGCTACTATGAGATGTTCCCATCTATAATTTATGAACTTTTCGTGTCAATTGGCTGCTATAAACGGACATGAATTCTGCCATTTCGCTTCAATAATGCACGCGCAGCATTTTTACGTCACACGGAAAGGGGTTGGGTAATAATTGAGTTCAATACGGAAGACAAAAAAGAAAAGAAAATACTGTATGTATAGAATGCAGAAAAACAAGCCAAATTTGGACTAATTTTAATTATATTGATTGCTCCGAAGCAGAGCGCATTCAATCAATCGTTTGCTCTTTGTTTTACTTATTTATATTCATAATTTTGTGTGTTTTACAGACGATCTCAAACCTAACCCTAAAATGGAATCATAAATATTTTTATTTTATTTGCATATTGTTCGAATTTAAATCTATTCAGTGTGTAAAGAGGTAAAATCATTATGAATTTCATAAAATTATTTTTGGGAGATCTGTGAATAAAAAGTATTTCAGTGAGCCAAGCCGCCAAAAAAGGGTTTCCTATGTAGAGTTGTCCTCTTGGGTGTGCCCAGTAGGGGGCGCTTACGCTTCACATGACAACGCCATAATGCAGAGCAACCAGAGCAGGTGTGCCGGTGTCATTATCATGCACTTAAAAAAAAATAATCTTCATATAATGTGTGTTTTATGGAGTCAGACTGCCAAGAAACATGGCAATGGCAACGATTTCCAGCATTTTCAAGCACTTTATGCAAAAATCAACCATCTTCATGAAATCTCAACATTAAAATTCAAACATTTTCAAGGATTTCAAGCACCCGTCCACACCCTGTTTCGTTGTTTGCTTGCAAATATTGTTTAATGTTAAAAAACTTGAGTATCCCCAAATATGTGATAAGCATAGAGGATAGCCCCCAAGGCACTTGGTTTTCATAACACAGTTGAGTTTTTTTTAAGGACCCCAGTTTCATTGATTCGGGACCTGTTAACCTTATTTTCTTTTTGTAACCGTGAGTTTATTTTCACAGTGTCACCTCGCAGTCCACGAAGAAGGCTAGTGAAACTGTATCTAATAAAAATGTTGTGCAGTTTACCCAGTACTACCGGACACATATGGTTCTCCTTATTTGTCTTTGGTGGGTGGCCGGTGGCTTCCGAGCAGCTCAATCAGTCCCCCCCTGGGTCACATTTTTACACGATGTTTGGTATGACAAGGAATGTGTCCTCTCAGGGGGGAGCGATGCTTAAACACGCTCGGGTTTTAGTTGCCGCCAGCGTGTGCGCGATAACCAGCGGTCGCGAAAGAATATGCAGAGTTGATGTGTTGTTTCCGTTTATCTTTGAAAGCCAGCGCCCCTGGAAGATAACCTACGGCATCATTCGTGTACGATTTGATTTTAAATTTACTTGGACGTCTGGGGAACTAAAACAAACTAATAACGAAAAAGGCTGAATATGTGCATGTTATTCCGAGAAAATAATTGCAACGTCAGGCCTTGCAGATTAGACATTGTACTTGGCAGTAGAATGATTTTGGTAATTATTTGTATTAATTGTTGGTCCACAGCAAGAGCTGAGAGGATGATTTTGTTTTGTCTGTAGATTGAAGGTCATTTCACTCACTTCCTCTGCGATTCCATCATTTATTTGCAGTTGATTGAAGAACATGAATTTTTTTTGTTTACCCGCTCTTTCGTTTTTAAGTGCACTTTTCCACACCACCACACCAGAATGGAGCAAAAAATAATAAAGTGGCTTCATTGATTTTTTTTTCCTCCTCACACTCCTTCACAATAATGTTGTTTTGATTTCAAGGTTTTAGTTATCACAAGAACGGAAGCTTTTCAAACTAAACATAAAATTTGGTGATTGAAATGTGAAATGAGAGGGAAAAAAAAAGGACCAATGCTTATAATTTTGTTCGTTAAAAGATGTTTAATCCAAAATTCAACAGTTCTTTTCCACCTTTTCTGTCGACATTCTTAAATTTCAGATACAAAGTTTTAACCCAATTTCTGCATTGAAGTCTTTATTGTTAGACTAGTGGAATGTTTTGGATCAATATTGACAAAAAAACAATTTGATGGTAAAAAAGATAATAAATTATTTCACTCCGCTGGAGTTTTGATAAACAAATACATGTCTGTAGGATGTCACCAATCACTGAAATATGTCATGCCCGGGGTTGGGTAGGGTTACTTTAACTTGATTACTTTCAATTACTTTTGGATTACTCCAACACCAAATATGCTAATAAAAGACAAAAGAAACTAAAATGACTTGAAAAGCGCTATATAAATGCAGATCATTTCATCATTTCTGATACTGATATAACCAGGTAAAACTATTTTAGGCTAATTGTACAGGAACGTTAAAAATGTAAAAAATACAGTTCTGCTGTATTATAACTTACGAGCAGGGTTGGGTAGGGTTACTTTAACTGGATTACTTTCAATTACTTTTGGATTACTCCAATACCAAAAATGCTAATAAAAGACATAAGAAACTATTAGGGGCGGCAGTAGCTCAGGAGGTAGAGCGCTCGTCTTGGGATCAAGGGATCGCAGTTCGAATCCCGGCTCGCCCGTGTTACATGTCGAAGTGTCCTTGGGTAAGACACTGAACCCCTAATACCCCCAATAAGCAGGTTAGCGCCTTAGATGGCTGCAAGGCCGCTATTGGGAAATGTGGAGCACATTGTAAAGCGCTTTGGGAAGTCATTGACTTGAAAAGCGCTATATAAATGCAGATCATTTCATCATTTCATTTCACTAAATATGAATAAAATTACTAAATTTTGTGCAGGCTTGGGGAGTAACGGAATACATGGAACGGCAAAAGTGATGTTGGCAAGCTGTTTGGATTTATTTTCATTTTGTTTCTGTCGCATTTTATGTTAGTTTTGCCAGAGATCAAAGAGATCAAAGCCAGGAGAGAAAGCTTACCACGTGTTGTGAGTCATAATTTTATTCATATTTAGTTTCTTTTGTCTTTTATTAGCATATTTGGTATTGGAGTAATCCAAAAGTAATCAAGTTAAAGTAACCCTACCCAACCCTGCCTGCGAGCACACCTAAATAATCAGTTTGCTTAGTTATGAGCCTCATTTATTTTGGCATCAACAAGTGTGTATTTTGAGAACTGTGCGGAATTATTGGTTTATTTATTATATCCATGTCATTTGATTTTTCAAATACACATGTCCATGAAATGCTTGACTGATTTCTTCTTTAAATAGGTTAAGTCCCCCTTTGTTTTAGATTTTTTTCCCAAACTAAAATAACTATCAACATGTTTCTGTAGTTGGATGATTAGCACGCTTAGTTGACATTGTTGGCTCAGTTTATTTTTATTTTTTTTAGGAATATTAAAAAAAATGAATACATGTATTAATCATTAGTTACCATATGTAGTAGTATTTAATTAAATTATGCATATCCAATTGTATTTGCCGTATTTTCCGGTCTATAAGGCACACCAGATTAAAAGGGGCACACCGGAATTTCTGGAAATATTTTCGTATTTAGGTGAGACTTATAGACCAGAAAATACAGTACATCAATATAAATTGTATGTACCAAAAATCCTCAAAAGAATTGTTAAAAGATGAAAATGTACAGTAATCCCTCTTTTTTCATGGGATCGGATCCATAAATGTCCTGTAAAAGTCAAAACCAGCAAAATAAAAACCTTTGATTGATGTATTTATTTCTTACTCAAGAACAAACCCAATTTTCCAGGCATCAAAGACATTCATGTGGCAGAGTAAGATTAGCACGTGGAGAAGCCAGACAGTTGGCAATAGATAGCATCTTCGTCTGTTTAGCTCATCAGAATGCAGGACAAAATGCACGAAAAAAATCGGCTTACTAGCAAAACCTCGATAAGTAAACAGAGATATAGCAAGAGATTATATTTATTGCATTTCCATGGTGGGGAGATAAATTTAACATTGTCTTTTTTTAAATAGCTCGCACACTAAAAAAGACCAAGCACCCCTGATATAGACATAATATAAACTTAATAAAGTTTAGTTGCTTTTTGGTAATAAACTTAACATGGTGCTCTTTCTTGAGAAGATAATGCGTAACACACATGGGGTCTCCAAGGTTAACTGTGGAAATTTTGGCCAAACAAGGGAGACTTTCCAGGAAAGACATTACAAGCAAGGCTTTTCATTTTAATTTAAATGACCTACATGCTTATAATGGAAATTGAATGGGAGGGAAAACACTTGACATATTTCCAAGCAGTGCTTTCTCTTAATGAACAACCTCTTCAGTGTGTTCTTCAAGTTTAATTATGTAAAATGAGTTATTGTTGTGTTATCATTTTAACGAGTTTCATCTCATTAGATGGAAGGATGAATTAAAAATAAACAATGAAAACTGTTATGTTGAATTTTGTCGTGAAAATTATATTTTTAAGTGTGCAAAATTAAAGGTTGCTACAATAGGTTGCCCACCAGTTCCAAGCTACTATCATCATTTCATGTAGGAACCTGTCCACAGAAAAGCAGTAGTTTAAACATCTGGCTTCATTTTTGGTCTACTATTTCAGTTAAAATATAAAAAAAATGTGCAGTGAAGTCCAAGGTATTTTTAGACAATGACATGTTCTTATACTTCTTGCCTTGACCAATGACCACAATGGAGTTGAATTTAAACAATCGAGATTTGATTGACGTGTGGACACCCAGCAGTAATATAAGAAGCCTCACCAAAATATTTCTGCATTTTGGAATTATAGTAGCCCCTCCGGGTACAACCTTAATGCATTCTGAGGTGGGGATCGCAAAGAGAAATTGCCCAATGTCGGGTGATAGTCAGTGGTCATGCATAGAAAATACATTCGAAATCCCCAGTACCCAGTATAAAAACATTAAGATATATAAATAGTACACAGTAAGTACTACTTATGTGTAATATGCCTGTATAAGTTTCAATAGTTAACATAAATATACATGACAAATCATCACTGCAAGCGTTGAGACCTAAGTGAATACAGTACTTTACATACAATATTGTATCACTGACACCCAACGTCTTTTCAAAGCACACGAAATTTTGAACTGAATGAATATACAGAAATCATTGCGTAAGGTAATTTAGACAAAACCATATCTGTATTGTCATCATGACACTGACCATTGACACGAACATTTTATATGAGGTCGATCAATAGCAGACAGGCATCCTAGAAATGTAACTTGTTATATGTATCAACACCTCAAAGCTTTTTTATTTCTTATTTGTTTTGGGCATGATAAATAATTTGTTGTTGATGTCGTATAGTTAAGAAAATGCCATAATGAGGGACCCAAAAAACATCTTATTCCACACAGTACATAAAAACTGTCTCAAGGTGGGGACACCGTATCCCGGGGGTGTTACTGTATATACATTTATTCCACAAAAGATTTAGACAGAGTGAATGTAAACAGTCTGCATTTATATGGCGCTTTTCAAGTCAATAAAGACCTCCCAAAGCGCTTTACAATGTGCTTCACACTTACCCATTCAAACACACACACACACCAGTAGCGGCCATGTAGCCATGCAAGGCGCCTAACTGCTTATTGGGGGCATTAGGGATTCAGTGTCTCGCCCAAGGACACTTTGACATATAACACGGAGGAGCCGGGAATCAAACCTGCGATCTCTTGATCACAAGACGAGCACTCTACCTCCTGAGCCCCAATGGATGAATACAGTACAAAAAATGCAGTATTGTATTGCGACTCGCAACGTCTTTACAAGGCACACGATATTATGAACTGAGTGAAGATACCACTGTGGGGGGTAGTTCAGCCAATTACATCTGCATTTTTCTCACGTCGTGAAGCAAACCAATGGCAGACCAGCATTTTACATGACGCACAACAATAGCAGACAGGCATCTTGGAGAAATAACTCTACATATAATACTACAAAGGTTGAAATGTATACATTTTTGAGCATGCAAAACAAATTATTGTTGATGTTGTATAGTGCCATGAAGAGGGGCCAAACAGTGTTGAAGCTCATTTTGACTGTCATTTTTGTCCTTAGTAATGGTTTCAAAACAAGATGCAAAGTTATTTTGTAAAAATGTCAAAAAATAATGCAAACGTTAAGGATATCGTCGTAGTTACCTTCAGTGCTCTAAGCGAGAGAGCGAAAGGAGTTCCGTGCGGTTTGTGGTTTTCTGGTGTTTTGAGTGTTGACTGTGGAGTTTTTTCATGAAGTATCTCGACAGTGGACATATATTCTTTGATGAGCTTCCATTTAAATGTTTTCTTAGAAACCTACTGCCAGAACGGGGTTTAATGTTGAGACATCCTGACTGTAAACTGTAGTTAAGAATGTGCCCTACATATACAGGACTGAATCTAGTTAAACTTCAGTGTTACTGCAGCTTAACATGTACCAAAACCAAGGTCTAACAGTATGACTTCGAATCGCTGTAGAGAAAAGTGCTACATTCAAATTTTATCTACGAGCCATGTGTACTCATTAAAAATGTCAGTTCCCTTATCGGTCAGTTTTGTACTTCAATCAAAAAGGTTTTTTTGCATTTCTCAAATTCACTTTAGTACTAAGGAAAGGCAAACTCATAACAAGAGTTTCTGAGCCAAAGTTTACATGATTTTTCAATGTCATAGCAAAAAAACAATAAGCGATGCACTTATTAAATCCCCTTCTTTTACTGAATGTCACAACTTTTCCCGCTTTAAAAACCTGACTCTGGTTTTGAACACATGTGCATTGCATTCATTCCCGAAAGCCCCGGAAGGCCAATCGTTTCAAGTGACTTGCTGCAGCTGGTATTTGTCAAGATAAATCCCAACTGCCGACTTTCCTCGAAAAAGAAACGTGAAAAGGACTGTCAGGCTTCAGCGACTGATGCAGTCCAGTCGTTAAAATCTAACATTTTGAAGTATGCGGTAGACCAACATATTGTTATAATTTACTGTACTAATAACTAATTAATCATGGCGGAATGAATAGAGGAAAGGGCTTTTCACAAGCTTTTCTTTTGCTAGGTTCATGGATGAAGGTCTAAACCAGTACTACGGCCCACCAGGCTTTTTAATCATGTCTGCTTAACAGAAAGTTAAAAAATATATACGACAAATTAAAACATTTTTGTTGTTTGGGTACCACTCTTGTACCCAGTATGTCTTTATGCTACTTCCTTGATGGAAAACATATTTTCAATTTTTTGTACCAAAACATTTGTGTACATACAAATGATGAAAGGGTTTTTCCTTAATTGTGCATTTTACTGTATCTCCACATATTTTGTCAATCAAGATGTCTTTTGAGTTTTTTCATTAAAATTCATGCTTAAAAAGGGGACATAACATAATACCTTCCTTCGAAACCAATTTTATAAGATGCTTTATTAAAAAAAGTTATGAAAAATGAAATGTAACATTTATATATAAAAGTATTCATGTATACTTATTCATGTATATTCATCCTTAAATACGTATTAGACATATTTTTTTCGTCATTCTTTGCCAAAGTATAAGATCGAGGTTCTGTATCGCCAGATACAAAGAAAACTAATCGATGTATTAGGCCAATTTTTTTTACTCAATGTGTACCACGACTTAAAAACTTGCTCACTCCTGGTTAAAAAATCTGAGATCATTTCTTCCTCATGCCATGAGGCTCTTTAACATTAAACCCCACCCCCACATATGCATTATTACCCTATTTTTATTACAGCGTGTATTTTCCGTAGCACTATTTAAATACTCTATAGCAAAACGTTATATTGGGTATTTTTGTATTCTATATCTTTATTTTATTATTTTATTTTTCAACACAAGGATACTGCTCTAAGTGTGAATTTCCCTACGGGGATGAATAAAGTATCTATCTATCAATCTAAAACAGTATCGAAAGCAAATACCTTAATCCAAAACTTATAAATTTGTGAAATTAAATATCTTGCAATTTTCTGTTTGTTAAAGGCTCATGTCAATAAAAAAACACGAGTTTCACTTGATTTCAAAACATCCACTTCTAACTAATAATAGTTGTATTATTTATTACTAAAATATGTTAACGTATCGTTTATTGTGGTCAGAGAGAGCACAGAATAAGTGCTGTCCGGGGGCCGATTGTGTCAGAAACAGAACAGATGGTAGACCCAATTGCGTAACGTTTCACACAAAGCTTTATAAGAGAATCGAGAAAGTCAGATGCGGGGAAACAAACAACAGCAATCCGGTGCTCGTTGGGCAGGAGGAGCAAAGAGCTATCAGGATCAACGGGTGGTCGAATGCGGAAACGAGTGTAGTTGCAGGGACGGGCGATCGGAGCTTGGTCCATGTGCAAAAACAGGCCAAGTAGCCGGAGCGGGAGATCGGAGCGTGGTCGATGGACAAAACGGGTGAAGTAGCCGGAGTGGGAGATCGGGAAGTCAGGGACGGATGAGCAGGATACAGGCGAGGACGGGACAGACGGGAGTCAGAGTGAAATAGTGCTTGCTTTGCGTATGCGGAGGTTCGCTGACTGACTGACAAGGAGTGAATTGAGTACTGAATTTAAATAGGAGGGGAACCAATCAGGCAACGAGCAGCAGCTGGCACCAAACGAGCGAGCACAGGTGAGGGCAATGAGTAATCATGACAGATTGTGTGTGCTTGTATTGGGTGGGAATGACTGTATGTGTGAGCGACTGTGATAGGCTCGAGTATGCTGTCTGTCAAACAGCCGGGGAGGGCATTTGCAGTCTACGTCTCCGAATACAAATAAACCCGGCGCACTGCTACAGCCTCAGCTAGCTTATAGCCGATCGCTACATTGAAAATAAATTTACCAATTAAATCAGACTTTAAGAAAGTCTGAAGAGCGTAGAGAAACGACAGATCACCACCGGGCGCTCCATAGATTGTCATTGGGTCCATAGTTGTTGTTTTGTCGTAAAGTCCAAGTTGGTAATGACGTCATTTCGAGGTAATTTTAACCCTAAAGGCACTTGATGAAGGACCAACGCTACTTCGCGGATTTTAACTTTTTGCGGCTACTTCTGGTCCCATTAACTGCAAAAAAAACTAGGGATCTTTGTACGAGCATTTCTTATACACGCTTGAATAAACTTCTTTTTTTGGGGGGTTTAGGTTGGCGTTTACACTATATTTGTGAAAGCATGACTCTACTTCCTTACGTTGTATTCAATGACAATAAATAAATTCATAATGCTGATGCACAAAAAGCACTGAGCAGTACACTTAACAAGAGCCGGCAACGATAAAAAAAAAACGACATGCAAAATTAAAAGCAATGCAGGTATAAGATGAAGGGAAATTAAGCCCTTTTTAGTCGGAGTCCCAACAGATAGCCATCAACCTTGAGGTCAGCTTCAGCTAGCAGACCACGAGCGGCCCCGATCCCCTGAGAGGGACTTTGGGGTCTCTCCTTGAGTTAGGCGAGATGGTTGAATGCAAGGACTTCATTAAGACTCTCTATTGTTAACAGCTGGCTTCAGAAGACTGCTTCTTTCTCCGGTGAATGTTGACCTGACTTAACAAGGGATTTTATTACACCATGCAGTTGACATTGGCAGTGGTGGCACGTCTGGCTACGGAAAGCGCTCAAATGTTTCGGTCACGGGGGATCAATCAAAGCAGCTTGTTTCCGTGAAGCCTTGCTTTTTCACCAGGCAAATGTTCGCCTAATCGTGTTATTCCATCACCAAGGTGAGTTGGCCATTTTGGTAAAGAAAGCAATGAATTAAAGGTTTCCATTACCATGAATGCAATTAATACCAAGAGTGGTAAGGAAGAAGTGTTTGTTGTGTACTACATAAACTTAGGAAGATTAGTAGCAAAAGTTGAAAAGATACTACAATATTTAAGAATTTAAGCGACTAATTCGACTAGTCACCGACAATTGAAATGATTAGTCTTATAATCTGATAATTATTAATTTAAATAAATAATCAAACAAAATACAATAGTCATTTTGTATCCCTGTGAACCAAGAACGGGTTCATGAGAAGCAAAAGAATATTAAATAAAACAAACATCATGTGCATTGTGTAAAGTACATTCAGTGATCAACAGCAAAGTAAGGTAATTGACCGATATGGGGTATTTAGGGCCGATACAGATTATTAGTAAAAAAAGAAAGTCAATAACAGATATTTGGAGCCGATATTCATTTGCTTTAAAAGTATATAAAAGGCATACGAAAATGTATTAGTTCAAAAAGAAACAAAGGATAAGAGTTATAAATTCAAATACAACTTTAATAGCTCTCTGAAACCTTTACTGGTAAATTGTAATTTAAACTAAAATGACTAATCCTTCACTTAAACCAAAAACTAACAGTGCAGGAAATAAAATTCAGCTTAGCAGTAACTCGTATAAAAAGGTACATAAAAACTTAAATATCTCTTAAAATAAAAATGTCAATCCAACCAACATGACTTAAATTAACTTAAGCCCTTACTGTTCCCTGTACAATTCGCCTAAAGTTCCAATCCAAGGCGTATCCAAAGTAAATTAAATGCTGTTGTTGAACCGTTTGGAAATTCTGGACAGTTTTGGGCTCTTATGAAAGGTAACACTGTGAAGTTTTGTCTACAACTGAAATAATACCTGCAAATTCTACTAACATTGAACAATCTATGTTGGAACACACACACATGGTAGGCATGGAACCTTACCTGCTCCCAGGTCAAATTGGATAACAATCTGAAAAACTAAACATTAGTATTTTGCACATTTTTACAAGGGTATGTCTAGGCGTTTCCAGAAGTGGCCATTTGGAGACTGCAAAAATACCACTGACTGGTGAAATCATACGGATGTATTTTCTTCTCAACAGTATGATAGCAGTGTCACTAACAATAACCCCTGGATGAATAATTGGGATCAAAAATGACTCCAAGGGTTAGTCTTCAAAATCGTTGAAAAAATAAAAAAGTTGTAATATTGTCATTATACAGGAATTCCTCATAAAACATGTGTTTGACATGATGCCATGAGGTGGTGTCCGTAACTTCAAAATATTGTACTTGCTGACGCCATCTTCTGGCTGAAATCATCATTGAAGTCTCTGTCAGTCTACTCGATTATCGATTTTTGCCTCAATTATCTTTTTTTTTCCCAATGTCAACTAATTGTTTCAGCCTTAAACAATAAAAAGCACGGAAAATCAACGGCTTTATGCCAAGTCCGGAGCACATTGGTGGCTTGCGCTAGCGCAGCAAGTTTATCCGAGAGTGCCACGTCTAATCCCGTTGTGAACAATGTACACTACGTTGTAATCAATTACAATAGAGACAATTATATTCTCATCTATTTAGAATGGAGATTAGGATTCAGAATTAGAATTTATAAATTCTATTTGTTCTGTTTCAATGACATTTGGGTATTTAACCATTTTATTTTCCTTGAAACACCAACACTATTCTTTTTAAGATAACAAAATAACAAAGACTAAGTAAACAGTGCCTACGCTGGGTAAAGACAACTACTAGCAAGAATATTGAATCAACTTTATTCCTGAATGGATAACCAGAATTTTCCAGACGTAAGTATAAAGCTCAGCCTCTTCAGTTTTTCTTCATGCTAATGCTTCCCTGCTCCCTCCTCCTCACGCATCTCTGTTTTGATCCCTTCCCATCTCGGAGTTGGCTGCCATGGCAACTGCTGAATCATCCTCCCTAGTCAGGGACAGCCCTCTAATTCCATCTCACTAAGTGAGGCCTTGCATCATCCCAGAATATTGATCTGGAGGCTTCCATTAGCTTTATTAGCTTCTGGACAACAGGCGGTAAGGCTGCTGCGTCTCAGGAAGTGGATAAGCAGAGACGGCGGGCCTTCGGATGGGAAACCTACCCACCACGGTGAAGCACTGCCTGAGCTACGATCAACTGATCCAGGACTACCCGTGGCTGAAACGCTGGCTGTTGGAGGAGGGAGAGGTAAAGATCCTTCACTTGTATCTGATCCATCTCCAATGCTTAAACACGTAACTTCATCTTGATTGGTTCTTTGTTGAGCCCTGCAACTATTGAACTAGGCCTGGTGTGTGTTAACTTATTTAGTTGTTTGTGTTTTTGTAGATGTCGGAGTTTACATTTGTGTACTTTGATTGAAATGAATTATAAAAAGTCTGACATTGAAAAGATCTTTGTGGCTGATATACTTGTTGGACGAGTAACGGACAAAATAGGTGGGACATAGCAGGGGTCTCAAAATCAAAAAGAAGGAGGGGCAAAATAAAAAATGAAACAACAAGCCGAGGGCCGTATTGATCGAATGTCGAAAAGTTTGAAAATGACGCATTTGGTCTAGTGAACCTAATTGAACCTACTGAAAAGCTAACAAATACAGGGGATTCCAGAACTCTGTCACATTTTGACATGGAGTATCTTGGAAACTATTAAGGATACAAAAACAAATGTTTTAAAATCAGAAAGCTTGCAAGCTCCATTTTTACATGGAATGTTTAAAGATATTCAATGTGAGCACTACTTTCACACGACACACATCAAGTCAAATTCTTGCCAAACGCACCACAGCATTAAATTGTTAATGTTGTAAAAACTTCTATGATTCGTGCCTTCAGCTTATCCATGTCGTTTGGAATAGGAGGCATATAGACCTATCATTTCACAAATCCCCACAAAAAGAAATTGCATTGTGTGGGATCCGGGTGGCCGGAAGATGAGATCATGTCCATTCTGTCCAGACGTCCAATCCATCTGTCCGGCAGTGTTGTGTTCAGAAACCGTATAACCCTGAGGCGAGGAGAAAGAGTGTGCATGACCCGTGCATAGCTCAGCCCATTACTACCGTTCACTCAATCAAATTGCTCTAGGTGCTTAACCAGAGCTTTTGGGTAAAAGGCTTCTTTTATGTCTTTACTTTAAAAAGTGTCCAAAAAATAAACATCCATTGTTTATTAAGCTTTTATAGAAAGTATTATTAAGCGGTTTATAGCAAAAACTGGGTCTGTTGGTGTGACACCTTGACTTTAAACTGGGGCTAAATCTGTATCCTATATATACTGGACCAAACCATTCAATGGTCAATTTAGTTTGCACGTGCGACAATCAGCTCTGCATTCAAAAATATATTAAATGATTGCACAACTTCAATTTCATTTCTGAGCCATATGTAGTCATGAAAAGGGCCCACATATATGGTTTGCAAGCCACATGTTACCAACCCCTGAGGCGTGTTCAGGAGAGTAATCAGACATGTAGTCGCTTGTTAATCGCTTGCCGCGCACTGCTGAACGTTTTGTAATCGCTCACTGTGATTGCCTTACTGATCCAAAATGGCCGACGACAGTACAATGGATTTCGTTCTACAGCTTGCTTTGAGCGAGTTGGCTTATATGAGCGACAGTTCGCATATTGACACAGTTAAGGTTATCCTAAACGCAGTGGAAGGGTCATACCTGTCTTGCATTGTTCACAAACATTACCAGGCAATGTAAGACGATATATTACATCGCCAACAGCACTCGTCAGGGTGAGATCCTCCATCTTCTGCACTGTCGACGCCATGTTGGAAATCAAAGTAAGCGGTCTTTCTCCCGTGATTACTCGGGCACGCGAGCGCTCAATAATCATTGGCCGTTCAGAAGCTAGCGATAGCTAGCGATAGCAATCGCTCACTCTCCTGAACACGCCTCAGGTGTACTGGTTTTGTATGTATACAAGTAGAAGGGTCAGGGAACTTTTGTATTTACTTTATGCATGGTCAATTGTGAACCAATATGGCAGCTGATACAAAAGTCACGTGACACCCGAGCGCCTCTATATTGGTTAGGCGAGTAACTTGGAGGAAATTAATGGGTCGTTATTGACTCTATGACATGAAATGGCAACAACACTACATTTATGCCTGAATAAAAAAAATATTTAAGTTTTAATAGCACATTTGATTTCAGGGCAAGTTGCTGACCGGAAATTGTGTTTTTTCGTTTACTAATGTTACATGCTTAAATCTTGGTAGGCTGTATAACAAAACTAAAAAAGTGAACACACTTACCAATATCCAAACTGCTTTCCTCGGTCATTGTTGTTACTGAAACCTGAATGTTTGTGTTTTCCCCTCATTATAACTTTGGAAATATGCCACCTGAAAATCTGACCAGGCTTTAGGTTTTACCGCTGATAGCAGTTTGATGCTGCATTTGCGGACGGTGGAAAGTTTGAAGTTTACAAATGATTACTATTACAAATTAAAGTAGCAGTACTCGGGTCGTATGAAATAAATAGTTTTGAAATTGTCCTACTTACCTTTTTACATTCAACCCCTTTTTTTCGTGGCGATGGCGTTGGATTTAAGTGTTGTTGTTTTTTTAGCAAGACTTTGGAGATACACTTATCCTAAATGCAGCATTTGAGCAGGACTACAGTTCCCATGGATCTTAGAAACAGAAGCAAGAACAAGTTGTAGTTCTAATCTTCCTGCAAGATATTTAATGCGAATAAAAAGAAAAACATAAATGTGCAATACAAGGAATTTGAAAATGGCAGATTTTTTGATTGCATCGTTGCATGGAAATGTTGCATGGAAACGGTGTGACGTAAGTTATTAAATTAAACTGTGACGTCTGAAGAAATTAAACTTTACAAATCAAAATTTGAATAAGAAATAACACGTAATTTTCATTTTGATACTTCACAATAAGCAATTGCTATCTTTAGCAACTTTTATAGTATACTAAATAGAAGTATATTTATGATATAAAGTTATACAGAATGAGTCAAGTAAAACATTAATATCATACCTGTCAACCTGTCCAGTTTTGCCGTACAAAGTACATTTTTATGCATTTTAAGACGAGTACGACGTACAAGGAAATCTGTACGAAAAAACGCAAATTCGTGATGAGTACCATCCTGTATACACCGACTATCACGAAAAGGCATATCAATCAAGTCAAAGGAGTTCGCCGCGGAAGCCTCTATCTTGGTATCATTTTTGTCGTTGCAAACGAAGCGAGCGGTTTGATGCTACTGTGCGCATGCGTCTGCCTGGGGATTTCCCATCATGCATCATTCCGAAAAAAAATATATATATGACGTACGATTATTTTGTATTTTGTACGGGAAAATACGAGGCATGGATCCGTGGAAGTTGACAGGTATGTAATATATTTCAAATATATGTAATATATTTCATACCTGTCAAGCTCCAGGGCTCCATGCCCTTACAAACTGTCGTATTTTCTTCAAACGTGTTTATTTATGTAGTTTAACATGTTATATTGTATATGTGTTTCGTTATATCATATATATTGTTTATTAACATTTTGTTTTGAGACACTGAGTTGCTCGACATGAATGAGGTTTATTATAAAAAAGTTTAAAAATTAAGTAGCTTGGACGTTCACTGTAGAAAGAAAAAATACATGCAAAAACAATTAAGAAGAATTATACATTTTCTTATTCAAATTATTAATTAATTTTCTGCGTTAAGTTATTGTTTGTAATATACTGATTAAAGGGATAACCACAAACTTGAATGAAATGAAAGTCTTTCTTTCATTTTCTCCTTTTATACTTCCTTTTTTTCTTAACTCTTTTATACAACATAATTATTTATAATATAATGCATCAAAGCAAGTGAGCCGTTTAAAAAAAACGCTCTCTTTAATGAGTTGAGCCGAAAAAGCAGGTTCTCTAAAAAGAGACGGACTTCCTTTCACTACACAACTCAAACTCGTTTGACTTGATTGATTTGCCGTGATAGTGGGTGTATACCGGATGGTACCCATAATTGACAAATTTGCGTTTTTCCGTACAGATTTTCTTGTACGTCGTACACGTCTTAAAATGCATAATAAGCATACTTTGTACGGCAAAAATGTACAGGTTGACAGGTATGATATTTCATTGTATTTCATTAATTTATCAATAAAAATGATTGTGAGCTAATGCGTAACAAGAACATGGTCTTCAAATTCAAAATTTCAAAATCCAAATGATAAAATATGGGAAAACGCCTCCGTAAACGCTCTTGTTTTACAGATTATGAATGTGGCAGTAGAAAAAAAAGTGGCTGACACAAACTGTACTTTACATGGTTTTTCGAGGTGTTCATTTACATGTTGATAACAAAGATCTGTGAAACATAACTAACCTATTTTTCTGTATGTTTTTTTCCTGGAACATCTTTAAAGTTGCCAGTTTAATGCTTGACATGAGTATGGCAACAAATATTTTGTGTCTTCTGAAGCAGTGGAGTTATTATCAGAAAAGATTAATGCTTGTGTTGTATATAAACATTTTTCTTTCTTCTTTTCAAGACTACTTCGGAGTACCCTGAGAGTGTGAAAATAGTTGAAGTTGGGCCAAGAGATGGCCTCCAAAATGAAAAGGTATACGCGTCCACATGACTTTTAATTTAATCTATGATTATGGTTGCCCTATGTTAAATAGTGATACTTCAATACAAAAAACATGCACAACATATGGGCTGCAGGTCTTAATTAAAACAGCATATGTTTCACATTTTCTTTGAAATCGAAGAGGAAAAATGACATTCTGGCTTCTGGCTTCGTTTACTCTGCTCAGGACGTCGTCATTGAATCATTTTTCATTGCACGCCAGCAGTTCTACAGATTCGACCGCAGTGTCTGCATAAGAGATAAAAGACATCGTGTTGTTTGTTAAAGTTGTTCTTCCCAGCTTGAATCCAAATACAGTATTTCCTCGATTTGCAGTTAATATGTTCCATAACCGCCGTCTGTATTGAGTGAATTTCCTCAAAGTAGGAACCATATACACTATATATATATATATATATATATATATATATATATATATATTCTGGTCAGCAATCGTCTTTTTCTTCTCCTTCTGTCTGCGAGCCATATGTACTCGTGAAAAGAGCCATATATGGCCCACAAGCCATAGGTTCCCGACTCCTGCGATAGAGTGTAAAGATCTGAAAATGCTGGGCACAAATGATTACCATCAAACCTTTGGGAACATAAGCTGTTTAATGTCTCCAGGTAGCAAGAAACTAATGACTAATGAACAGTCAATGCAAATTTCTACAGTGCTTTTTACTTATTAAACTGGACTAGAACGGAAACAGGACCCAATTGCGTAACTTTTACTAGTTAGAAAGAGAAAAGGCTGCGGCCACGATCTGGTGTTCGCTGGAAGCAAGTCGCTCTCGCACTCGGATTGTGATCGGAACACGGATATTCCGTAGCGAGCAAGGGCGGTGTCAGGGACAGAAAAATTGGTCGGTAGCCGAATGTGGGAGAGCAAAACGTGGTCGGGGTCGGAAAAGAGTCGTAAGCCAGGACGGGAAAGTAGACGTGGTCGGGATCACAACAGATCGTAGCCGAAGACAAACGGGAGCAAAAACGGGACAGGCGGGAGTCAGGGTTGAAAAAGGCTTGCCTTGTATAAACAGAGGTTCGCAAACGGACGGACAACAGGGGATTGAAAGTAATGGGTTTAAATAGGGACAGGGAGCCAATCAGAGCCTGCAGCTATTGGCGCCAAATGAGTGGGCACAGGTGATTCACATCGGTAATCATGACATAAACTCATGTTAGAGCATGTAATTTTTTTTCTTTGGTTTTTAGTGTATAAAAGAGTATTTTATTGTATACTTTTGGAACATAACGCCTGCGATAAACGAGAGTTTACTGGAGGAAATGCTGAATAATCACGCCTGAATAAATGAAGAAGTTACATAATTAACACTAAACCAATGAAGAGGTTATCAATAGTTGAAATAAAGGAGTTGTTAATTAAGAAATTTTACAATCATGACCACATGAGCAGTGACACAGGCATTCTACCCTGGAATATTTTTATGCCACAAAGCACTATGGGACTTGCAGTACGGATGATACATGCAAACTCCGGTCGCTAAAAACCCTCAACTGTTTTTTTGTTTTTGTTTTTTTTTGCCCCCATGGGGAAAATATTACAGTTTTACCCATTCATACATAGTGTAAGTCCATGCTTCTGGCAAGGCACTTAGGAGGACACCCTGCAAACAGACGGAACGCAGCAAAATCGAACAAGAACTGCACTTTATTTTGGTGAGTGACATGAATTAAATCACCCGAATCAATTTTAAAAGTCAAATGCGGAAGCAACGTCTTTTTTTGTAGTGATGTCGCCCAATCTCATTGCTTACAAATCAAATTCATACAAGGTTATTCATTTTGTCACTAGTCACGTAAACTGGTGGTTCTGACTTCAGGACCGACCATTCCTAACTGGCTTCAGCTGTGACCCAAACAAGAAGAAAATGCTATTCTCAAATGTATCCAATGAGAGGATTGTGCAGTTTAATGCACAGCTAGTATTATACATTCACATATTTTTCCAAAACACAAAAAGACCCTGAATACAGTATACACTCGCTTATAAGCCAACATCTCATAGTAAGCGGCCCCCTAAAACTGCTTTGAAACATTGAAAGAAATTCAAAATATCAATAAAGCATGTACCTAAACATCGCTCATTATTTAATTAAGTAGTTAATAAGGATTATTATGTACTAGTAAAAAGCTAAAAATATAACATTTCCAAGCCATTTCCCGTACCTTCTAGCAGCGCTTCACTGGCAGACACTATTACACCATTTTCGTATTTTGCAATTGTTTCCTTCTTCAACTCGATCATTGTTGTTACCATCTTCCACTTTTCCATACCATTATCACTAACTTTCTTTGGTAAATTGTTATGGGCAGAAAATCGAAATAACACCAACAAAATCCCAATGAATTGAGATATAGTCCCTCTCTAACAAAGAGATCCAGCAGCATCTACTGTTTGGGAGTGTAATGATCACTCTGCTTTTTTCTTTCTTAGCTTTTTTTTTTGCAACTTTTGGGCCCCAACCCACCAGTTAAGAAACACTGATGTAAAAGAGTAATTCTGAATGCTTCACAGGGCAGTTTTGGTATTTTGAGTGTACTGGTGTTAAGTTAAGTGATGCAAATATTCTGTGTCCACGCAAAAACGGCAGAACTAAATCATAAAAAAAAAAATCTGTGAAGCACAATGGACGCAAAAGTCCTGCGAGGGATCTCTATAAAGCAATTTTTGTGTGTGTGTTTTACTCTGCCGCAGGAAATTGTTCCGACGGGCGTTAAAATCCAGCTGATAGACATGCTCTCGGGATCAGGCCTGCGTGTGATCGAGGCCACCAGCTTTGTCTCCTCAAAGTGGGTACCGCAGGTAATAACTCTACTCGCCTCTCGGCCTAAACACAGCCGAGTGATTTATGGAACTCTCCTTCTCGTGTGAATGACGACCCCGGTCTACCTGAATACCGGCCGCTGCAGATGTTTTCCCTGGGAAAAATATTCAGAAAGAGTACACTTCCTGTCATAAATTGCTTTTCTGTATTTAAAGAAGCTCAAAGATGGTTTGTTCATTTTGAGGAAATATGACATCAAGCAACTTGGGATTCAATGGTCTGTGCAGGGATGTGAAAAGCTTGACTGGGAATGACGTGTTTTCAGGAACACGCTCTGTTGATAAAAACATGTATTTTTTAACCTTTCCTTGTTTTTTTTCTTTTAGATGGCTGACCACACTGAGGTTCTCATGGGAATCCAGAGAGCACCTAATGTTCAATACCCTGTCTTGACGCCCAACATGCAAGGTTTTCAAGATGCCGTGAGTACCATGAATTCCAGACTACAACCTGCTTCTGCAAATTAAATTTTGATGTGGCTTATTTTTTTTTTTTCATGAGGAGAATAGTTGTGCACCAGGCTAATTTCCGCAGATCTTCCAGCTGCTGTGCATGTCAGAGACTTATCTTAAGGTCTCCCATCCCTTCCGCACATGACAAAGTAATAGAGAGGAGATCAAGTATTGCCACTAGCAAATGTCAAGTCATGTACATATGTATAGCCCTTAAACACAAGAAGTCTCAAAGGGCTGTACAGACTATAAACTCCTGTCACAACATCTCCAGACAGAAGAGCAGTTTCAGCGACAGACTGTCTTGTACTACGGACAGACTGAAGAGATCTTTTCTTCCTCATGCCATGAGGCTCTTTAACTCCACCCGGCAGAGTAAAGGCCCACATTAAACCACACCACCTACATTGGATATTACCGAATCTTACTGCAATATGTATTCTGTGTAGCACTATTTGGTTACTCTATATAACACGCTACAGTGGGCATTTGCACGTCACACTGGGTATTTGTATATTGTATTCTGTTGACTTTATTATTGTACTGTTCTCAGCTCAGGGATGCTGCTGGAAATGTGAATTTCCCTTCGGGGATGAATAAAGTATCTATCTATCTATCTATCCATCTATCTATCTATCTATCTATCTATCTATCTATCTATCTATCTATCTATCTATCTATCTATCTATCTATCTATCTATCTATCCTGATCTAAAACCCAAACGAGGGAAAGGAAAAACTCAAAAACCTCAGTGAGAGGAAATAGAAAGATAGAAACCTTAAGAAGGGGACAGACATGAGGTAATACCCCTTCCAGGATGACCAGGCTGACATGGATGCTGAAATGGCATCAACAGACAATACACAAACAACACTAAACATGCAGAAACTATTTACTAACTAAAATGGGATACACAATAATAATTGTATTGACATTTATCAAAATGATAAAAGCCAAATATGATGTCTGTGTTTTCCGCCGGATAGGAAAAATATTTCCAACAATTAGTCACCTCCTTCCGGACTAAAATATTCAATCAGCCGACACACATGTTAGATTCCCAGCATTTATGTATAACGATTATTTTATACTATAGTATCAATACTTGGTGTCCTTTATATCACTTGGACCTGAGTGCAAGGGATGGGAGAACTTAAGAGCAGTCACATGGCACTCAGGCTGGTTTGATTGTACAGGCCTTTGAAATTTAGTCAGTACAGTACATTGGGTTTTGCTTTGAAAATGTTTTTGCCGCACTCCTTCGTATATGTTAATGCCAATTTAATTACCGTATTTTCCGCACTATAAGGCGCACCGGGTTATAGAGCGCTACAATGGGAACGTCGACAAAACAGTCAGATAGTTCAGTCAAACTTATTACCCCCTTAACATTCCGAAAGCTTGCAAAGAAGCAAATACGTGTCGTAGACATCGTACGCGGTGTCCGTACGATGTCACTCAAATGCATCGTTCCAAATATCATTCGGAAGGTTAAAGTCTTGGGATTAAAGAAATGCCAACCATTCCTTTGTTTCTATTTTCTTTTTCGCTCGCAACTTTACTGTGCATATGACAATAAACACTTGGAATTGAGTTTAATTTAAAAAAAGACCCATCACAGAAACATCTAGATCACTCTGAAACAAGACACTGGGAAAATATATAGCCGGAGTAGCTCACCGAAGTCGTTGCGTTCAATAATAATGTGCAACCGTGGTCCTCTTATATCTGTGAGTGTAGTAAATCCAGGAGAGTAAAATATTTACAAAGTCAGAATGGTAAAACATGTTTCCTCTATGCCATAGACAACCAAACTTGCTATTGACATTCATCTTTTTCGGCCAATTGCAGGCTTTGTTTTGCCTCTTTAGCCTATGCGAGCCTGTAAATGATAAAAAGGATCCGCCCCCTTTACCTCCGAACAACTTTAGCCAATAGTTATCGATTCAACTGATGATTGACACATCTTTTTCGGCCAATTGCAGGCTTTGTTTTGCCCCTTTAGCCTATGCGAGCCTGTAAATGATAAAAAGTATCCGCCCCCTTTACCTCCGAATAAGTTTAGCCAATAGTGATCGATTCAAATGATGATTGACACATTGGTTAGCCAATGAAATGCCGGTATATAAATCCCAGCATACACCGCGGACTTCTTCGCGTTCGGGGGAAAATCTAGTCGGCGGCTGCTTGCATTAGTTGCAAGACTTTGCGACTTAATATTGATCCATATATAAGGCGCACTGTATTATAAGGCGCATGGTCAGCTTTTGAAAAAATACTTTTAGGTGCACCTTATAGTGCGGAAAATACGGTAATAGTAATTATTAAATAAGATTGATAGTTGATTAAGATTGACAGCTGCAGACAAATTCTGCAAATGAGTGTCTTAATCATGCGTTACTTCTCTGTACTAGATATTTGCAAGAAACGTAAGAATCTGACGCAAATAAATTCTCTTTTACGGCTATTTAAGTGTGCGGCTCAAAATCTCTTGTGGCTTGTACAAAAACAAAGTTGAGTTTCTTCCTTAATTTTACGCATTTGGTTTCAGGTGTACTCTGTAGTCCGGAATTTACTGAATCTATGAAGCTTGAATAATTGTGATCGAAAGTACTTGTTTAGTTCTCTATTCTTGTTTATTGGTTCTTGTTGTCCATGAAATGTTCTGCCTTACTCAAAAACCTTTTACGATTTGGTTTTCAGGTCGCGGCCGGTGCTACAGAAGTGGCCGTGTTTGGTTCGGCGTCCGAGACTTTCAGCATGAAAAACATCAATTGCTCCATTGGCGAAAGCATGGGGAGGTTCGTTGAGGTCGTCAAAGGGGCAGGAGAGCGAAGCATTCCAGTCCGTGGGTTTGTACGCTTTAAATGTGGATTTCACATTTTAAATAAAGTTGATCTTATTTTATGTCAAATTACCCTTTTAGTTTCTATTCTAGAAATTACATATTCAAATGATTACAATCAAAATTAAATTAATAAAAACCTATACTAATATATAATGTACGGTAAAGATTTCAAAATAAATAAGTTAATACATAATGGCCTTTTTTGTTTTAGGTTTTTTTGTGTGAAGCAGTTTTTGAATCAATATATTTAATTGTTGAGAAACCTTCTAAATTGGGGAGCATTGTTTTGCCCATATAAATCCCAAGGAAGTTAGAAATATTCAATTATTATTATAAATAATATTATATAATCTAAATAGGGACAAATACAATTAAAAAAACAACAAACTACATTAATTAGATTACATTACTCCCAAGGAACTGAAACAATGATTTTAATAAACAAAAACAAAAAATATGACACCACAATAAAACAATAAATGTTTTGGTTTGTTCTCTCTTTTTTATCTTTTTTTTGTGTTTCTTAAATATAAAATAGTAAATTCTTAATATATCTTTTCTAAATATATAATACATACAATAATAAATTATGACATACTTTAAAAATATTAGTTTAATTTTAAATCAAAATACATGTGTAGAAACAGAATCATTTAATGCTTTTATGTAAAAGGTCGAATAAAAGATAGGTTAAACTTTAACAATTTAAGATATTACTGTAAAGTTGGACCATGCAAAAACCAGAACAAAATGTAAATTGGAAGGGTTAAAAAAAATAAGTTTAATATTTAAATATTAAATGAAAAATGTAAATGTTTTACACAAACTGCAATGCAGGCCGACCTTGTTGATAAAATTTTAAAAACATATATCTTGGCTATGCGCGCTGCCCTTTTTTCTGGTGCACTTACATCTTAGGCCAGTCAACAAACAATACCTTTGTCAGAACCCGAACGGACGGTGGACCCAAACACGTAACGTTTTCTCACCAAGAAAGCGCCGTAGTCATGCACGGGAACACAAACGCCAGCGATTCGTCGATCGCTGGAGAGAAGAGGTGGGGCAGAGAAGTCAGGCACAGGAAAACAGGAAGCCAGCGGCAGACGAGCAGTATACCGGACAGGACAGGCGGGATCGATACAGGACACACGAGCAAAATACCGGACAGGGTCAAAATGCTTGCCTTGCGAGTTCAGAGGTTCGTTGACGGACTGACAAGAAGTGAATGAGAACACTGAGTTTAAATAGGAGGAGAGCCAATCAGGCAACAAGCAGCAGCTGGCACCAAATGACTGGCACAGGCAATGGGCAATCGTGACAACCTTGTATTTATTGATTTTCTATCCTAATATTCTTTTGTTTTATATCGGATTACGTGTTTATCCTGAAGTACCGAGTCAAATCTTATAGTGAACAAAACATACTGTGTGGCTATCAATGATAATGAAGACAATTCTGTTCTAAATGGAATTGATAATATTTCAGCAGCATGGTCCTGTCACAATGATTTATAAATTCAGAATTTAAATGAAGTGATCTTATCACAGGTATGTTTCTTGTGTCCTTGGATGCCCGTACGAAGGATGTGTTGATCCATTGAAAGTTGCAGAGGTTCGTGAGGCCAATGATAAAGCTTTCTCTGCTCAACTTTCTCAACCCCGCCTTACCTTTTTCACTTTAATCCTTTCCCTTAGGTAGCCAAGACTTTGTACGAGATGGGATGTTACGAAATCTCCCTGGGGGACACCATTGGGGTTGGCACCCCAGGCTCCATGCGTGAGATGCTGCAATGTGTAATGAGGGAGGTTCCTCCGAGCGCTCTTGCAGTTCACTGCCATGACACGTACGGCCAAGCGTTGGCGAACATTCTCACTGCACTTCAGGTGAGTATTCACACTACACAAGTGTTGCAATATATTTTTGTCACACTTTCACACTCACACAGATCCATTGGTCAAAACAACACTGCAAAAAGGTGTTCATTCATTCATTTCCCAGCAGTTTATCCTTAACAGGGTCACGAGGTTGCTTGAGCTGATCTCTGAAAATCGGAGAAACTAGAAGGTTTTAGAAATGTGGGTGTTATATTTTACTCTGCGCTCAATCTTATCTTACCAAAAACATAACTAGAATTGGGTTTTATTATCTGGAAACTATTTTCTGAGTCCGACCGTTTCTCTGTCAGACCAACACGGAGGCGCTGCTGGATGCTTTTATATTCTCTGGTTCAAATTATTGTAATGCCCTGCTCTGCGGCCTTCCAAAAAGAATATTGTCATCTTCCATCTACTACAAAATCACTCTCACACTTGCTCTCTGGCACAGTTTCAACTCCCCAATCGACCAAACATGCATGTTTTGGGTTCGTGTGACGAAACCCTGGTAACCAGAGAAAACACACCTTGAGAACATGCAAACTCATCACATGGAGGCTGGTCGCAGGAATTGACCCCAGGACCTCTGAATTGTGAAGGAGGCGTGTTAACCAGTCATCCACCATGCTGCAAACATTTAAGTTATAAACATGTATTAAAGAAAGTTGTGAAAAAATTGTTAAAAGGAAAGATATATTAGATAGATAGATAGACAGACAGATAGATAGATAGATAGATAGATAGATAGATAGATAGATAGATAGATAGATAGATAGATAGATAGATAGATAGATAGATAGATAGATAGATAGATAGATAGATAGATAGATAGATAGATAGATACTTTATTCATCCCCGAAGGGAAATTCACATTTCCAGCAGCATCCCTGAGCTGAGAACAATACAATAATAAAGCAAAAAAAATACAACATACAAACTCCCAGTGTGACGTGCAAATGCCCACTGTAGCGTGTTATGTAGAATAACTAAATAGTGCTACACAGAATACATATTGCAATAAGATTCGGTAATATGCAATGTAGGTGGTGTGGTTTACTGTGGGCTTTTACTCTGCCGGGTAGAGTTAAAGAGCCTCATGGCATGAGGAAGAAAAGATCTCTTCAGTCTGTCCGTAGTACAAGACATTGACAGCAGTCTGTCGCTGAAACTGCTCTTCTGTTTGGAGATAATGCTGTGTAGTGGATGCGATGGATTGTCCATGATTGACCGCAGCTTTTCCAGTGCCCGTCTCTCAGCTACTGTTGTTTGGCTGTCCAGCTCTTTGCCCACAACAGAGCTCGCTTTCTTAGCCAGTTTATTGTTCCACTTGCAGTTAATCGAACATGTTTCAAATATATAGTTTTTGAATTTTGTTGTTTATATTAATAGCCATTTTATTAAAAACACAAATTAATATTGTGAGAGTAGCCATTATTTTTCATATTTTAGCATTTATTTAAAGACCTAAAACCTAAAGGCCTTTTCTGGTTACAAAAGATAACACGTTTGAAATAAAAGCTGAATAATTATGACTGAATAAAGGATTCAATAAAGAAGGCACAAAATGATGACCAAATAAATGACAGAAATAATGATGTTATAAATGATAAAGTTATGCAATCGTAGTTAAATATAAGAATTAACATAGGCAGTTTTCCATGTTCGCGATAATCTTATGCTGCATATAGGACTTTTAGTACAAACAGTAAAAGCCTCATCTGCATTGATTGATTCTACCGGCTTTTTCTGTTTTACTTTCTACCACTATGGCGAAAATGCTGCAGTTGTATCCATCCATGTATAGTGTAAGTCCAGACTTATGCCAAGGCACTTAGAAACACAACTCATAAACATAGGGCATAGGGAATGCACAAACAAGCACAGTACTTTATTTTGATGAGTAACATAAATTAAATCACAATTTATCCATCCACCCATCCATTATCTGCACCACTTATCCTCAGTAGGGTCGCGGGGGGTGCTGGAGCCCATCCCAGCCATTTCCAGGCAGTGGGCAGGGGACACCCTGAACTGGTTGCCAGCCAGTCGCAGGGCACACAGGGACAGACAATTCGCTCGCTCATCCACATTTAATTAATTTTCAGTGTGGAAACATAGTCTTTTTTCGGAATGACTCGAAATAGACTTTAAAATATAGTTTAAAAAACAGCATAAAATGACGAGAAATAAACTGTAAAATGTAGTAAAAAAACATTCTTTGCTCATTGTTATATGTTGTTTTTGTTATTTTATACAAACATATATAAAGAATAAAGTGTTGAAAATGTTACAAAACATTAAAATTATTTTAACAAAATCACGATGATAGTATCATTTTTTAAAGTAAAAATGAAAAAATAAATACTTATGATAATAAAAATAAATTGTTGGTGAAAGTAAGCTCACTCTAATTAAAAAGTACACATTAAATGACATTCAGTGAATTTAAATCTCTAACATCAACAATTTTTTATTTCAACTAGACTGATGATGAACCACATTTCCCAAGCTACTTTGGTACTCAACAGAAACTGGATAGAAATATTTAGTAACAGTGCATTAACATATTTCTGTTTATTTTTTCACTCACTATTTATAGAGATGGATTTGCTCTCTGCAGTGTGAAGCAAGTCGGTATTTAACGCGTAAAAACATTTCTCAAGTACATGTGATTACAGCTATCCAGTGGTACCACCTGTAGTTTTCCCCCCTTTAGGGAATAATAGAAGGCGTCTATTTGAATTGAGTTGGTTACTTGTTCGAGTGTATCAAGTACCTGGTGGCTTATTTAGTGTCAAATGGAGCAGAAGCTCTATTAGAGGCAATATCGTACGTATAAAATTACAATCTGAATCCATTGTTGAACTTGTATCTAATTATGACATGAAAGCATCCCTTGTTTGAATACACAAGGAGCCACGTGGTTTGTGTGCTTTTTACAGAGAAACCTGAGAACTCAGTCAACAGCAGTGTTGTGCATATAACTGAAAAATAGTGAAGCCTTCACATTTCTTGGCTTGTGCAATCTTGAGAGCTGGCAAAGAAACACTTATATGAGACGCTCCATATCCATTTTGTCTCTGGGCTTCAAACCAATCCAATATATTTTATTCTGGGTAATATCCAAGATTTATTTTCCAGGTATGGGATATTGCAAAAAACAAAAACAAAAACTAAATTCACACACGTTTACAGTAAATTCTGTACTCTAGTTTGCCCCATCGATTTTCTATATGGTTTCTATATAAGCCCCGCCCCTATCCCCACGTCCTGCCTACCATTCGCTACTGGTGACACAAAACCAAATATGTGAATATATGCTGACGCACTAATTTAACGTATTTTAGAGTTGTAAATTTGGTTTGGATAATAAATTAAGCATCTTCATAAGCATCCTCTGCGCTGGACGGGGGCAGGGACATGGGGGGCGGGAAGGGCCCCGCGCTGCCCAGATGTAAAGTCTGTTTTTGGTAATAAAATCTATGTTAAACAAGTCTGTAAAAACAAAAGAAGAACAAAGATGATAAAAAACTAATACAAAATCTGCGAAATAGAAGCTTAGACACAACAATATATTTCCTTGTGCAGCTCGTTCTCTTCAAGTTTAAAGGATGTTTGCGCAATTGCTCTGGTGGATTACCTCCCCAGCAAATCATAGTTTGTGTAACCCATGACTTTTTTCAAGGCCCACTGGTTGGCACTGACTCTCCATTTTGGAATCTGATTGGCTAAACCAACAGTTTTTATCGAACACTGATGTCACAGTGTACGGCTTTTTTTTGTGAAGGCCTCTGGGTAAATTTCTGATCCTGGGAACTATTGGCAAAATGTGATTGGTTAAATGCTTAAATATGAAAGCACACATCTAGAAGCAGCCAAACAAGGAATAAGCAATGGAAGGGAGCAGACAGACAATTCGGAATTATTTAATTAGTACTAATGGACAAAATATAATTAACATCACAAGATTCAGCTATTTTCAGGCCAGCAGAGAAGGCCTTGCAGGCCCTGATGGCCCACCACTGGTCGAAACACTGGTCAACAGCTCACGGGGAATCCAGACTTTTGATCTAAATTGAATCCGCTACAACAATGAACACAGAAAGAAATCAAGAGGCCCTGTGCTAGTGTTGAGGTCAATGCAGTAAAGCCCAACAGGTAACAGGAGACTTTTATAAGCTTTCAAAGTGATAGAAATCCATTGGTTACGTATAAATTCTCATCGTTACCACATGCTGTTCTCTGAAGTGGCTGGGGTGGGTGTTAGCAGAAGTAAGGGGGGCACAAAGCCACATTTATTCACTGTATGTTGCACAAAGTGAAGGGGAGCTAGGTGGAAAGAAGAGCCCCGGGGGATGAAGAGAGGGAAGATGAAGAAGGGCAGGAGGTGGTCTGAACTCATCTATGGCTCTCCTGACAATGCTGCGTTCAAATGCAGCTGGAAAAGCATCTTTTCATCCCTTCCTCTGCAGCTGTAGGAACAAGCTTTGTTGTCAACTGATTTTATCAGCCAGTTTTCTGTTTTGTTTTAGACAGCGCTAAGCACAGGGGTGTCAAACTCGTTGTACCTCGGGGGCCACATGTTATAAAAAACATTCTTACAGGGGCTGGACTTGTAAATTTATTTAGCGATTCTCTATAGGTCAAAACGAGCATGCATAATCTCTTGTAATTGTGATTTTTCACTGATAAAATACATGTCAACCTTATACAAAATCATATGATTTTACCCCAGGGGTGTTGGACTTCTTAGCTTGGGGGCCACTTGGTAGAATAACCTCAGGGGCCGAACTAGTAATATAACGGCATAAAAAGCTCTCCTTAGCTAGAAGGGCTGGGGATCTTTCCAGAGGGTCACAATAAATCATGATTCAGAATGTACGATTTGACTATAAAAAGATTATTGAGGGTTTTTTCCGCAATAATTTTTCAATGCAAAGCAGAAAGGCTCTAATCATTAAAGCCATCGTTAAAAATTGTTTTTATATCCTACTTTTGTCACTTTCCAGTTCGCATTAGTTGTTCCAAGTTAAATAAATTGTAGTCAAGTCATGTTTATTTGTGACGGCTTTAATCACAAAGAGTCTCCAAGGGCTGCACAGACCACAGATTATTGCAAACTACAGACTAATAATACACCATCCCCTGATCTAAAACCTACATGAGGGCAAATAATACCCAAATATTGTCAACATAAAATATAGGTTATTCATATGCTATACAATAGAAGTGTGTTTTAAGCTTAGATTTAAAGATTTCCACTGAGGTTCCAGATCGAATCTCAGGGGTAAAAGTATTCCACAGCACCGGGGCCTGAATGGAGAACGCTCTCGAATCTGCGGATCTCTTCTTGGCTCTTGGAATCACTAGTAGACCAGCATTTTCAGAGCGAAGGCTAGTGGAAATTATTTTCCTCTTTTTTTCTTTTTTTCTACAAATGCACAGCCGATAAGCACTGCTAGAGATTACATTTTAGTAAAGGAAACAAACCCTAATAAATGTTTTATAATAAAATCTTGCATCCATAAATCGTAATTTAATTGTGAGCCTCCAAAGAGACCCCCAGCTCTCTAGCTAAGGCACACTTTTTTGAGTTTTTTTCTACCCTGAGTTAAAATTATTTTGACCTCTGAGCTAAAGATTCTTTAAAGGCGGTGTCCTTAACTTCAAAATATTCGCCTACTACGACATCTTCTGGCTGAAATCAGCATTGCAGCCTCTGTGAAGCTCCTTTTGTTGTGCGTGCAAGTATGTGAAATTCTTCGCTATGCGCCAATAAACTTTTTGCTTTTCCTCCTTTTTTGGGGGGTTTGGGTTGGCATTTGAAACGTATTTGAAAAGTCCTTTTCTTACTTTCATCGTTTTTATCCTAAAATAATAGAAAAACGTGAGCAACCGCGTGAAATTCTCTCTTTACCCCCACCTCTTATCTTCCAGCGTAATACGCTCTGTGGCAGGAACACTGTGGAAAACATTTTATAAAGGCTCTTTGAAATCACTTGAGCATTGTTAACCCATAATTACCGTATTTTCCGCACTATAAGGCGCACCTAAAATCTTTTTTTTTTTTTTTTAAGTTAACTATGCGCCTTATAATCCGGTGCGCCTTATATATGGATCAATATTGAGCCGCGACAGGTCTCGCAACTTACGGTAAGCAGCCACCGACTCCATTTTTCATGTAGAAGAAGAAGTGCGCTGTGCATACTGGGAAATATTAAATAACGATTTTCTTTTATTTGTGCGTTTGTATAAAGACCCTGAAATGGCTCCTATTAAGAGACACGCTTACAACACAGAGTTTAAACTCAAGGCGATCAGTCACGCAGTAGAACACGGAAATAGAGCAGCAGCAAGAGAGTTTAACATTAATAAATCGATGGTGCGGAAGTGAGGAAGCATGAGGATGAGCTGTTTACGTTTTATTTTGTTATTGCTTTATTGTTATTGTTTTGCACTTGTTATTGTTTTTGCACATTACGAGTGTCACTATATTGCGACTGCACTAACGTTTAATTTACCATAACAGTATCAGACGTTTTTTTGCGTGTTGACTAAATGGAGGAAAAGTAAAATGTTATGCCTTGCTGTTGTTCAAAGATGTTAAAGATGTGTCACGAAAATGCTTTACCTCAGAGAAAATAATAAAACAGCTGTTTATTCAAACTATTTATTTTTTTATTTTTTTAAGGACACCTTAAACTATGCGCCCTATAAACATCTGCAAAGACACCCAGGTGCTATTCTTTTATTGTATGTTTCGCGTATGGCCTCAAACAGTGTGTCCGTGACCTTTATTTTAACTAAAATAACATCGTGATGGGTTTCCTCAATGTTATCCGGGTGATAAATGGTACTCATTAAATACAGCTGCAGTAGGTGCTTTGAAAGTGGCGCTGGGCTTTCACGACATGCAGTGGACATATTTAAATCTGCAGGTCGTATTTTGACTCATTTTTCTCTTGTGCTTTTCTCAGCATTGTCTCTTGGGCCACATCAAATGATGAGTTGGCCATGTGTTTGACCCTGCGGCCTAGCAAGTGACTTATTTGAGCTTCACACAAGCGCGCACAAACCTCGCCATTGACTTAGAATCTTGTTATTCTAAAATAGGATACTAGTCATTAATTACGATCGGCTCCGTTAGATGTTCATCAAAGAACCCGCACGTTAACTTGGACTTTTGAACTTAGGTTGAAGAAAAAAAGAAAAGAAAAATCCCAGATGAGGGGGGTAAGTTTCTGGGATCATATTTAAAACCATTCATCTTGCTGAAAATAATAGCCGCCGGGGCTATTTAGTCGGCCATTTGCGCACCTTTAAACAGGATGGAAATGAAAGATTTTTATCATATAGCTTTTCATTAGTGACTACCAGAGGTCCAAACCACCAACTGGGACAGAAATGAGTTCCCCTCCGGTGCCGTCGGGCCTTGAGTCACCGCTTTTGTTCCTGAGAAAGACATTCCTTCGCCTTTGTACCTTTTTCCCCCTCCCCAAAAGCACTTAGGGGGTAGCTTTGTTCCTGCCGTACTCGAGGCAGGAACACAATGACAAGTTATGTACTTAGATTTCATAGCCTTGCCAAGCAAAATTAATTAATGCGCACAATAAGTCTATTGTAACCTTGGGAGGGTATTGGGCTTTATTGAATTATTAAAGTCTTGACCTTGCCTATTGTTATCTTTTTACAAATATGTATCTTTTTAATGAATCTCACTTTGATTGAGTGATATTTTATTTGTTTCCACTGGAAGAATAAAAAGGGCAGACACCAAAAAGCCAGAGCTTATACTCTGCACTGAAATGAGAAGCCCTCTAATTTTGTTAAACTATTGTGTAATGACAATTTAACTGTTCTATTCTGTTCTATTTTGTTCTGTTTGGTTCTATTCTATTCTATTCTATTCTATTCTGTTCCGTTCCGTTCCATTCCGTGATTTGCCTCTTTTTATTTAATACCAGTACACAACTCAGAAGTCGAGTTGACCAATTTGGCAAAAAATTAATATCACGATTAAAAACAAAACAAAGTTATGATCTTAATTGTATCACAATTCTTTAAGACTGTTACCTTTTAGGGTTTCACTAAAAGATTTTTTTTGATATAATTTATCATTGGAAATTCATGCAAAGACACTAGCATTAGCGGCTAATGTCAACAATGTTCGTATTAGCATTAGTACTTGAGGCCTGTGAAACTCGAATTATCTGCTAAATGATTTAACAGTGAACCCTCACGATAACGCAGTGGCAAAACTATAATATCGGGATTTTTTAAAAACAAAATTATGATCTCAATTGTATCACATCTATTCAAGATTTATATTTAAAACCACTGATTACCACATTTGTGACCATGAACCTTTCCCTTTTTACAATAAGAAAAAATACAATTAACTAAAGAAAAAAATGCAATTAAAAAAAATAATATAATTTTGCAAGATTTAACATTAGGCATTAATGCCAAAACTCTGTGATTAGTAGTTAAAGCCTGTGAAAAACTGTTTTATTTGCTGAATTACTTAAGATATTGTAAATAGGGGTTGTACTTTGTATAATAGAGTATTTAATCATATGATAATTGTAAAAAAAATTAAAATAACGTTTTCCACTTCATGGAGTTTGCCGATTAGGGACTATTCATGGAACATAATCCCCGCGATAAATGTGGGTTTGCTGTAAACGATTCTGATGTTGGGCAAGGTGGCAAAAAAATTATATCTCAAACAAAAATCATGATATTGACTTTATTACAATTATTTAAGATGTTTTTTGAGTGTAAAGCACATTTTAGACCATTAGCCTTTGAAAATAAATCATTTTAAATCAAATTTGCAATGATTTAACTTTAGGCCTTAATGCAAAGATGCTAGCATTAGCAGCTAACAACCAATTCAACAATGAAAGCATGAGCAATAGTAGTCAAGGCCTGTTGAACTGGCATTAGCTGGCAACTATTTAGAATAGTTTTGAAACAAACACATTTGAAGCAAAATAATATATTTGGTCGCTGTTTGAAGCACTCAGTTTAATGTTAATTTTTTGGGGGGGTATTACTGTAGTTGTATTTTTGTAGTATTTTCGCTGTCAGAATTTTATAGTACTTTTGGAGATGTTTGTAATATTACTGTGGGATCATTTTTGTAGTTTTCCCATTGTAGAATATTTGTAGTATATTGTTAATATTTTTGTAGTATTACTTTCATGTTTTTTTTTCAAAATTCTGTCATTTTTGTAGTATGTCTGTCATAATATTTATATAGTAGTATATATAGGACCCCAATTGTAAAATTCATATCTCAAAATTGAGGGATTTGAAGAAAAGTAAAGTTAAAAAAGAGATGACAAACTGTCACAGCAAGCAGTTTCCAGATAATCTTGCGAGGATATTGAAAACCAGGTCAATAGAATCTGTTTTTTGTCACTCTGAGTCTTTTCTTTCTTATCTAAGCCTTCCTAACTAATTAAAAAGTAACGGCAGCCCCAAGGGATTTTTTGAGCAAGTTTGTATTAATTAATTGAGTGCTTAACAGGTATTTTTATTCCCATTCGCTGAGATATGACGAATATTTAATAAGGACTTAAATGAAAAGTTACATGCTGTGCTTGTTTAAAAATATGACACGTGTTTGCTTTAGTCGGAAAAGTTTCAGTTTTTCTCAAATATCATCGCTCACTTGAATTAACTCGGACACCCAAGGCCTATTAAATCTACAACCATTTTAGAATTAGAATTGTCTTTATTGTCATCGATAACAACGTAGTAAACATTGTTCGACACATGATTGGACGTGGCACTCCAGGATATGACTGTAATTCTAAATCTTGAAAAGAGAATAAAATAAAAAAAGAGATAAATGAGATTTACAAAAAAGAATTCCCCTAAGTGGGCAAATATTTACAAGGTAGTGCTACTACACTGGCCTTAGTTGTAAGTGCATCAGAACAATAGTGCAACAAAAAATAATGCAATAACATTGTTTCCAAAATAAGAGTATATAAATAAGATATGAATACCGTATACATTTTCCTTCACATATGCATGGTATGTTTTTGTCTTTTCATGGGGTCCTAGTTTAGGGTGGTGATGGCCCTGTAGAAGAAACTAGGGCTTGCAATCCATTCTTTTTAATCCCTAATGAAAAAATGAAAAATAACATTCTAATCTATATGTAAACTGGTGAAACAATAGGAACTAACAATAATGTGACTCGTCCGCTGTGTTCCTTTATGTGTCTTCCCTCCAAATAAGAAATGTAGCTTTCATCAAGCATTATTGTGTGCTTGTGCTCAAGTCGCAACTTTCAAATAGCTGTCTAGATTTTTCTATACTTGCTATTTTTTTAATTATCCAATTTCATTCCAAAAACCCCACTTCTTAGCTAGCCTTCTAGCGTTTGGAGTTTTCCAATGCATTTTATTAAATGTAGTAATTAAGAATAGAAACGTATTCTATCAATTTATATCATTTTTTCAAAATAAATTTCATGAAATGGTTAAAGACAAATAATTACTTCAATATAACCTGTACATGGTTGCATGTTTTTTATTTACAAAAAAAAATGATGGTTGCTGATGTTCTAAAATGGTGTTCAGTATGTCATATATTGTCAGTCATTTTTTCAGGAACGGAATGTTTACAATAAAGAAGAATAGCCCAAAAATGGGGATAAGTATTTTTGCAGCTACAGATGCTGCCCTACTTACAAACGGATGATCGTTCGTAAATTGAATTTGTTCATAAGTTGCTTCAGTGCTATATTTTGTATGTTTAAGATTTATATAAG
Organism: Urocampus carinirostris; assembly: GCF_059441175.1. Classification (NCBI taxonomy): domain Eukaryota; kingdom Metazoa; phylum Chordata; class Actinopteri; order Syngnathiformes; family Syngnathidae; genus Urocampus; species Urocampus carinirostris. Next base: position 26,431,577 of record NC_142361.1, read on the forward strand.
TATGTTTAGGTTTTTTATAAGTAACCTGGACAGGTATCTTTTTGTACTAAAAAATAAACATTTCATAAAATAATATGCTCTATAAAGATAAATAAAGTTGAGTTTAACTTACTTTTAGAAGATGGGCTTCAAGAGGTCATCCTCCCTGGTAAAAATTGGCAGAAAAAAAACGTTCCAACCAATTTCTCGACCGCATCAAGTCTTATTCCACTTTTGTTTCGAAAGAAATGGCTCGCCTCCTCTTTACACTTTACACAAACCATATTGAATGGATGCACGAGATATTAAACAATAAAAAAGTCAAAGTTCTTAACACGATTGAGATACAGTATAGAATGTTTACACACAAACTAGAAGAAGGAAACAGATTTCTTCTTCGGGGTGGATGCTGGGGGCCTTCTCACAACGCCACCACTCGCCCCAAGCGGCGGAAAGAAGCACTACAGTACTGTCTTCTACTCGGAAAAAGGTGCCTACAATACAAAATCTAACTTACAGTAATGTCTGGATATTTTTCGACATCCCCCCAAAAATGTTCGTATCTACCGTTTTATGTAAGCCAAATTGGTCGTTAGTAGGGGAGCGTCTGTACAATATAAAAAGGATTATATAGGTCTACTTTATCTTTTTTTATCCTTTTGTATTGCCAAAGTGTCTGATTTGAGGCTCTATATCGGCATATACTTAAAAAAAAAATCACAGCATTCATTTTTCTTTGACTCTGGTCTGCCCTTCCTAAATGTTTTAACCCAATGTAGCCCACGATTCAAAAAGGTTTCCCTGTCCTGCCTTGGATCAAATAATGTTTTTTATTATGGCATGTTTCACTTGTCTTCATTCTTGAGACACTTCCGTTTCCCAATAACCCAAAACATCCAACATTTATTTTGCATGAACCCTCATCCGATCTGTCCCGCCTGGTCTCACTTTGTTGAATTTCCCAGAGAGAAAACGTTCCAGGATTTGATTTTCGGCGCGCTTATTCCCGAAACTCGGTAAGCCGAGGCAAAGAAAACTGATGATACAGTCCATCGTTTTTCCTTTCAAAATAAATCCCAAGGTGGGAATATCATTTATTTAGTCTGCAAAAGTTTGTTTTTTTCTGCCATTATCCGGGGTTTGCTATGTCACCCTAAGCTTATTTACGTTTTCCCTGAGAGAAAAAAAGTTGATGTATGTGTCAGCCGCATGCGATGTGACGGCTTCTTTCAGCCCGCCGGTTTATGTAGTTGCGGGTAGAGCGTGACTGTTTCGTATCAAGTCGTGAATATGCTCTCTTGCTTTCCCTTCCTGTCTTTGACGCACGTGCAAAACCAAAATGGGTGCTTATCCGTCTTCAGCCTCGTTGAGTGTGCGTGTAAAATATCAACAAGCGTATCCGAAAACCGTGCCAGTTTTGGGATGTGCCATGTCTTTACGCAGGAATGTATTGTTTTCATACAGCCGCAGAGCCGTGAATACGGCTTCGTAGTGGCGAATGCACATCTGGTTTCTGGCCGCCGCCATGCTAAGTGAGAACTGGCAAACCTCGAATCCCCGACCGCCGGTTAATCCGGTCCAAAACGAAAGTGGGTTCGCTGCTGAAAGGTCTGACAGAGACCCCCAGTTACGCTCGCTCCGCAGAAACGAGTGAGAGGATTGGCACGGTAGATTGCAACTTTGGGTTCATAAAACACAAAAAAAAGAGAATATGCCGAGCACAATATCCTGCTCAGGCTTTAACCAAGGTCTGGAAATGTCATGTACCAAACACACCAACATTCCGTGCCAGGTGCGTTACTGAAAATATGCAGTTTTCGGTTACTATTTACTTGATTTAAAAAGTGCGTTTCTCCACACATTATTAAAACCCAAAAGTTGCGTGCTAGTCTGAAAATAACTATCGAACACTTCATATTTTACTTACAGAATATTCTGGGCAAAATTGAGCTACAGACAATGGCTGTTGAATTTCACAAATGCGCTGTCAAAGTCGTTTACCATTGTTCTTATGCTAAAGAGCTACTCAAAGAAGTAGCAAAGGCTTTATTAGATTTGATGGTTGTAGCCCTGTTGATATACATTTCTTAGTAGAAACTATCTACTAAATCAAATTCAGAGACTTTTTATGATTATAATCTTTATATCTCAAAACCCTATTTTTTTCCTAAGCATAACCATCTATCGTTACAATCGATCCATAAGTTTCTTGTACCCTTTGTGTAACCAGTAGACGAAGTGGATTCAAATAATTGAACATATAGATTGATAGATAGATAGATAGATACTTTATTCATCCCTCGTAGGGAAATTCACACTTCCAGCAGTCTACCCCGTTGTTTATTAACAGATGAACATGATGCCCTAGGGATGCTTGTAGCGAAGTGGATGACGTCACGCCAGTCCAAAAATTCGACATCCCTGCGGCAGATGGAAAACTTTTCTTTGTGAAAATCCAGGGATACACCACCTCGTGTTAGCAAGTCCGCCTCCTCTCCGATTCCCCCCGGCTTTCGTGTCTCTGTTTAGCGGCGTTGAAGCCGGATTGCTCCGGGTAGCTCCGGGTGGCTACACGTTAGCGTCCGGAATGCTAAACGTGAGCCACGTTTCCGCAAAACACAGCAACTGCGCTCCCTGTGCGCTTCGATGTTTTCCACCAGCACTCGATGATCTTATTTGGTCGTGAGTTCGCAATTACCATGATTACGGATGGTACCGAAGACTTATAACGCCGCTAGCCGCTTCGCTAGCTCCGGCTTTCCTTCCATGATAGGCCCCTTCATCACGCCGGCACGAGAATTTTTCAGGGCAAGGAGTTGAAATTCCTTGAATACAAAACCCATGTCCATAGGATAGAAGTAATCCATAGTGTAGTTGTCAAAACGGGAAGAAAAAAACACCGAAGATAGGAGCAGACAATAAAACAATAGGGCAGCTGCTGGAAAAAGCAGCCGCTCGTGGCAGCGCCGCTTTGATCTATGGATGTAGATGTAAAATACGGATATGTTCTTTTGTTTGTTTGTAATGTCTTAGCTGATGAATGTCTTCGTACATTATCAATTGGCTCTGGGTCATGGTCAAAGTCATTCCTTTTAAGGTTGCCTCCTACCACCTGAGGGCCCAAACCGTGGTTTGAACCACCACAAACCTGGGCCCAACTATCCTTAACTCTTAATGACATTTTCATCATTACACGTCAGGTTGTTTGTTTATGATTTCTTATTGAAATTGCTACTTATATTTTCCATCTCGAGTTTTGGTTGTGGTTTTTGATTTGGACTTTTTCAGGTTTTGTTTGGACATTTTGTTGTTTTGTGAACGCTTGTTTGTTTGTCACTTTTGTACCTCATTTTGTTAAATGCAATCCCTCTTTTTGAGCACGCCTGCCTCCAGTTCCTGCCTCCCCCACATGGGTTCATCATCTTCCAAAAACGTAACATTTTCAGTGGACAACGGCCACTGCCGGAGTCCATAGGAAAGGGGACATGCCGCTGAAGAGTCTGACTTGTTCTTTCAGAGACCCCCAGCTATGCTCACTCTGCAGCTGCAAGTGCGAGGATTGGCATGGTAGAAGGCAACTTTGTGTTTACACAACGGAAAATCCACCCCCCCCCCCCAAAAAAAAAAAACTGCCGAGTACAATATCTTGCTCTGGCTGTAACCAAGGTCTGGAAATGTCATGCACTAAACACACCGAAGTTTAGCTCCCTTGCGCCACCTTCCACCCCAGCTCTCGCCTTGCCAACACAAACAGCAATTACGGCGAGTTCAGACAGTTCCTGAAAGAAGTACTTTCTTGTCTTTTAATTTTCCTGGCTTGATCCCTCTCAGCAGGGTGGAAGTCCTCCATGACCCGATGCCACTGAGAGTATCAATGTGTTAATTTTCTCTCCCCATGGGACCTCCCGACATCTGGCTTTGCCGCGGAAGCTGGAAAACATCTTTTTAATACTCTCATGATAATAGCCGGGACATGTGGAAAATATCCCGAAAACCGCTGAGGCTTTGATTGAAGACAAAGCGTTAGAAGTTTTTCATTTGCTCGTTCGTTCTTCTTCTTCCAACGTCAGCATTGTGTTATGCTAATAAAGTTGTTTGTTGCGAGCCTTCTAAGTATTAAAAAACACTTGAAATGTCATATGGACGCCAGACATTCGGTGTTATTTGCGATAACAAAAAAAAAAAGCGCAGAATAATAAAAGTAACGATGATGAATTGCAGAAGTTAGTAAATCAACAGAAAAGAAAACAATAATGAGACATTTACTCTGGCGGGACGCCTGCCTTGCAGAGAATGGATTTAAGTTCCAATTTCATTACAACATGTCTTCTCACTTTCTTCCCGTTTAAAAACATGCTTCTTAAAAACAATGACTTAATTAAAAGATCTCGAAAATATCATCAGTGTAAGCGTAGATGGTTGTTCACTGTAAGCGTATTGTAATTCACTGGGGACCAGATGTTCCAAGTCACCTGTTACAGTCTCCAGTTACTCATTTTGCTAACGAGAAAATGGAATTTTGGTTTATAACTGCCGGAGATATATTAAGGATGCTTTTAACTTTGCTTGTGAAGAACTGCGTTTCGTCTGGGGAGATGCCTTGCGATGGTTCTGTAATAAAGTTGAGCTACTTAGCTACATGAAAGAGGCTAAATATTACTCAAAGTTGTGCTTTGGTAAACATGCACAGATTTAGAAGCCATGTGTCCAAACCTTTGTCTTTCAGTTGCCTTAAGAGGATAATATTTTTTATATTTTTCAACATAATGGGCAATTTGCCACAGTAGAGGTGGGTGTTACAATAAAGACAAGACCTTTTTGGACGTTGTTGTCAGGATCCGGCACTCCATTTTCCCCTAGAGGGCGTCAACCTGGGGGGAGTGGCTGGAGGGTGCTCACCTGTGCCTAGTCATTGTTCACACCTCCACCTCATTATATCAGCTCCTCATATTGACTGGCTCCAACGCCAAATATGGTTGGGTCATTGTCACGTCAGGTTTATTTCTTAATTGGACAATTTGCTAGTTGTTTTTAGACCTCGTGTTTGTTTTTGTTATTTTGTACTTGTCTTTTGTTATTAACATCTATCCTTTCTTGAGCTAGCCTTCCTTTGTTTCAGCTTACCTACACATTGTGTCCATCCCCGCTTCCTAACTGTCTGTTATTTTTTCAATAACGGGGCAATCTGACTCATTACTTTTTTTGCCGTTACCACGCTGTTAAAGTGACTGACGGTCAAAAGCGTTGCATTACATTCTCTGCAGAACGCCAAAGGACGCGCGTACCCCTTGGCACACCTTTTCAGTGGCGTGTTCTTTCACGCTCCTCTGTGTTTGTTACGTCACTTCCTTTGGGATCATGTCACCATTCAAAATAGCACCTACCATATAGTTTGATAGCGATTACGAATGCAGTAATGCGCCGAAAGAAAAGGCAATTTGGTGAATGCGGCGACAGACTTGCGTCGTTCGCGGACGAAATTGCTCTATGAGTCGATAGAGAGCCGGTCCATTTCCGAGATCCTATTTTTCTCTTGTAATTGGTTAAAAATGCATTTTTTCATCCATTCTGTGCTGTTGAATTTTATGAGTGTAACAAAGGTTAGTATAGATTATATATTTTTCTTTGTAGATTCATAAATATCCTAGTTTATGTTTTCATGTGTTTTTCAGTGTTAAACTTTAAGTGTTAATTTGTCTTTATTTCCCCCCTTTTAAGTAATTCATAATAGTACTTAATAAAAGGTAATACAGTATATGGATTAAACAACAAAAACAACTTGAATAGCTATTTGGGAGACAAAATAATCGTCTCTTTTTAGTGAGCCAAGCCGATTGGAATTCCCATCTCTGCAACGGACCATTCAAATTAGATTTCTTTGATTAAACTCACTTTACATTCTTTACTGCTGATTCTTATTTTATGATATTGTTTACTGTTTATATTTATAGGATAAATCTGTTGCTAGCGATAAGCAATAAAAATTCAAGGTTCGATAACTCAACTACCTGTTTGTGGGTAAGTGTGAAGCACATTGTAAAGCGCTTTGGGAGGTCTTCATTGACTTCAAAAGCGCTATATAAATGCAGACCATTTACCATTTGTTCTTTTCTATTCAACTGACTTGAATGCTCAGAAAAATCCAAATTCTTTGACATACAACTACTATTTAAATAGTTACTTTCCTTGGTAACTAGTTACTTTTACTGTAGAGTAGTAGTCAGTTGCTAACTCAGTTACCTTTTGGAAGAAGTAGTGAACAAGTATTACTAATTACTTTTTATAATAACGTGCCCAACACTGTCTGTTATACACTTGATTCAGTCCCAAAATAGAAATCCAAAATTATGTTGCATGTAGCCCATCCCATGTTGTCAAAATTTTGTCCCAAAATAGACAATGTAGTGTTAACCGTGCCAATGTGGTTCGGATTTACTCTCAAGAAAATTGTCGACTCAACATCTTAAAAAACAAGTTTATTTTTTTCAATTAAGTAAAGTTGTGTTTTGGGGAAAAAAATGGGTGAAGGCAGACAACTCCATATGCTGCGGTAGCAGACATAACTTGAAAGATAGCTTCCTATTCTGTTTTTAATATTCAAGTACAATGTTTGATCAATGAATCAAGTAGAAAAAATGTGGCAATGTGCTCGAATTAACAGGATACAGACCTTGAGTGTAAGTACTTTTTTTGCTATATATACCAGCTCATCCAGGCACTTTGTGTTGGATAATGCATATATATTTAGTCATTTATTTGTATACAACATCGGCGGTCCCTCGATTGTATGTTATCTAACCTCCAACCGCATGTCTCCCTTTTCTCATTTTGACAATTTAAAAATTGGGCTATATACCACAGCAGTAGTACGTCCTCAAGAATCTAGCCTGGCATTTTAATGGAGAGAGGCAGAGAAACAGAGAAGAACAATGATGGGTGGATAATAAAAAAAGAAAGTCTGCGAAAGAGAATCCAGGCCCAACCGGATTGTAATAATTACATTTCAGTCACGACTTAAGATCTTACATCTGGTTCTCACCATACTTTCTGATTATTTATTTTTATTTTTTTTTCTATCAATTTATGCAGGGAAATGTACAGTACCTCCAGTACACTCCTTAGCGCATTTTACATCCTGAAAGAAATAATCCATGACAGTAATGATTATAGTTTGCAACAAAGGCACATTTGTGTAGAAAGATTATAACTCCTTCGTATACGGAACGGCGAAAGTGGACACCCTCTTAACCGTGGCAAAAATGTCTCCTCCGTGTAGCGAGAGAAGGATGCTGTGAAAACACAAGTAACCGGCAGAATCAGAACCATATGAAACGTCGCTTACCGGATTGAATGCGGACAAAGCTATTACTATGTGGCACCCGTGCCAGACCCGACAAAGAGGATGACTAAGCCATATTGAGGGACTTTTGGTGCCTGCTCATTTTCAACGCCGCAGTACTCTTAAAGCAGCTGTGAAACGCCGCCACAGACTTGGCGGGGAGCTCGATGCTGTCTCAACAGAAGATGGAGTTTTTGTGCAGGGATTTACATCAGTAGAAACTGAATATTATTTATGCTATGTATATTTGGAATCATTTTAACGTTTTGTTATGTCAAGGTCTTATCTTGTAGGCCATTGTTCTCCAGATAGCATTTTTTTAAAGAAAAAGGAAGTGTGACGAATACTGTAGACCCCCTTAATAAGACATTAATCCCTTCTCAAGTGGGGATTCTAGATTGAAATTGCTGCATAGGGGGGGTTAGAAACTTATGGTAATGTATAGCTAATGCATTCCAAACACCTGGCACCCCATTAAAAATATTAAAATAACAAATGCATGAATTGTAAGTACTGATTATGTGTAATATACATGTATATAAATAAAGATAGATAGATAGATAGATACTTTATTCATCCCCGAAGGGAAATTCACATTTCCAGCAGCATCCCTGAGCTGAGAACAGTACAATAATTAAGCCAAAAGAATACAATCTACAAATACCCAGTGTGACGTGCAAATGCCCACTGTAGCGTGTTATATAGAGTAACTAAATATTGCTACACAGAATACATATTGCAGTAAGATTCGGTAATATCCAATGTAGGTGGTGTGGTTTAATGTGGGCCTTTACTCTGCCGGGTGGAGTTAAAGAGCCTCATGGCATGAGGAAGAAAAGATCGTTATAAATGAATATACACCATTTACCTATGGTGTGACGTGACATGAGCTGGTCAAGTGGAGTTGCAGTTGGATGCATAGGAAAACAGAGAAGACAACTGTGGATTAAAAATAAAATCGTATTTTAAACTTCCCCTTGGAAGGATTGTGATGCCCTCAGAAGATTTCCGTGCTTTAATTGCTTGCTTATTTTTAGTCATATTCCCCATCGTCGATTGGCAACTGCCATGTAATCAAGCAAGGGTGGCAATTTGTGTGTCTTCTTGATATTTATTGATAATCACAGTCTTTGATTCCATGGTTATCATGTTTTTGCTTCCCCGTTTCGCATCACTGCAAGCTTTGGGACTTATAGCGGATAAACAGTACAAATAGGCAGTATTCATTCGCCAAAGTTTTTATGAGGCATTGTGGGAGGTAGGTCTGGCTATCGCATATCAGCGTTTTCAGATGCCTTGACGTGAACCAATAGCAGGCCAGCATTTTATCTAAACTCGACAAATAGCAGATGTAAATCTACATACACTACAAAGATTGAACTGTATACATCCTTACACCCGGAGTTGTTTAAATTCCTCATGTGTTTCTGGATCGGTTTTGAGTGTCTTTGATTCAGTTTTAGAATCCTTGTTAATCCGGGCCCTTCTTATCTTTTACAATTGCGTCCGCCCTCTAAACTCTCGCAGACACTGATATCCTCTGGCTCTGTTTATTTGTCTTTCCTTAAGTCGGAACACACATGCACAACGACTTTCCAATTTTGCAACCCTCGTCTGTGAAACAGTCTGACGGACCACCTCGGGGCTCTAGAGACTCGTTCTCTTTTAAGAAAAAGAGCAACTTTTTAAAGCCGTATGAATTTTTTTTTAGCATTTTTACATTTTCAATATATTCATAATTTTTTCATTCAGTTAAAATTAATTTTTCTTACTAATTGTTTCCACTTTTCTTTGATTATATTGTTTCTATCCATCCATCCATCCATTATCTGCACCATTTATCCTCTGTAGAGTTGCGGTATATTGTTTCTGATGTTTGGATATCAGTTTGATATTTGACTTGAAATTTGACTGGGCTGTCTTCTCAGTTTTGACAAACAGGAAATCACGACCAATAGTTCAACCCAAGACACAATGAAGGTCTTTTTTTAGTCATCAAAATTAGTTTCAGCAGGATATTGTACTCGGCTTGTTTCATGGTAATATCATCTGCTGCATAAAATAATGTAAGTTCATTAGGATTTTTTGTGTTGTTGATCAATGTATCAGGGCAGCATGGCAGCGCAGTGGTTAGCGCGTGTGCGGCATAGTTCTGAGGTCATGGGATCAAACCTTCCTGTGTGGAGTTTGCATGTTCTTCCTGTTTGTTTCCTCCGGGCACTCCGGTTTTCCTCTCACATTTGCATGTCAGGTAAATTGGCCTGTCCAAATTGTCCCTAGGTGTGAATGAGCAAGTGAGTTGTCTGTCTGTGTGTCCTGCGACTGGCTGTCAACCAGTTCAGGGTGTCCCCTGCCCACTGCCCGAAGATGGCTGGGATGGGCTCCGGCACTCCAGCGACCCTAGTGAGTATAAGTTGTGCAGATAATGGATGGATGGATGTCTTCCTCTTGCTGGCCAGTCTTAGATGTGTTTTTTTTCATTGCCGCTCTGCCTTGAAGGCCGGCTTCACGGCATCATGCTTGTTGAGAACCTGTTAGGCGTCTATTTCTCAAACAAGAGACTCCAATGTTCCTGTCCACCCACTTAGTTGTGCCTCCCACTTCTCTTTCCACTCTGGTTAGAGCCTGTTTGTACTGTTCTCCAAAGGGAGTAGTACACACCATAGTAGGAGACCTTGAGTTTGTCTGCAATTTCATTTCTCACAACAAGAATAGTTATGTTTTTCTGGTCGTTCTGAAAGTTTATTCACACCCACAAATGTGATGCTCTGGATAGTCACCAACTCAAAGGAATATTTTATAGCTTCTCCAACCAGCTAAACAGTTGTCAGCTTTGATACCATCATTGCACCAGGGTTTTCCAATCATCCATTAGCCAATTTGCAAACACGATGTACGACCACACCACTGGAGTGGTGGTTGCTGAAAATGGGCCTCTTTACACCCATGTAGATATTGTATTAAAAAACAGACATTTGCAGCTGAAATAGTAATTTACTGTACTACGTTAAAAATGTATTTCTGCCTAATTTAATGTTTTCTTCATTTAAGAAAATAGTGCATATCCTTAAAAGATAAGGACATTTCTCAGCAACCCCCAAACTTCTGAACGGTATTGCATATATAATATGCAATTTCCTAATGTGCTATGATTGTATTTATTTTTTTTAAAACATTGTATGTGTGTGTCTTTGGCGTTCCAGGTTGTTGAATGAGGAAATGTTTTTCTTTTCATCTGAAATGTGCCATACAAATGTACATTGATTCGATTTTCGCATGGAAATATCCCAAATTATTTCGATAATGTATGTTTTTTTATTTTTGCATTTAATTTTTCATTTCAGCTATTATGGAACTCCATATTTTAGCTACCCGTTAGTCATTACGTCAATGTGCTTTTATTTTGTAGTTTTTCATTTTTAATACGCCTTTAACGTTCCAGTGTAGTTTTAAAAGTTCAGATTGTACGGGAGAAAAGTCAAAATAGGTAAAACCCAGCATACAGACCTAAATTTACAATGTTATTTTTAATTTCTTTGGATGTTTTAGGTATATTTATCCAGTGTGTGTGTTTGTCTTAGTCCCATTGTTGACATTTGGCACAAGGATTTGATTTTTAAAGACCTTTTGTAAGGCTCTTTAAATAGCTTCTTTTTTTTTGCAAAGTTTGTCTTATGAATAAGACATGATTGACTGATTGAATAAACAATTTCATCATTGCCATGTTTATCTTTGGTGAATGCCCAGCTGAGTAGCCTGTTACTCGTTTGACCACTGCGATCTCTAAATATGTGACACTAAAGTCATGCTGAAGCAATCAAAGCCTTTGTCGGGATATAAAAGAAAAATGGAAAATTTCTCATCGTGTAATCAGACACCAAACAGCAAGGTAGATTAGACTCGAATGAAATCCATGATAGCATGTTGCTGCAAACCTTTATGTTACAATGCATCTTCTAATATTAACATGTTCCGTGACCATTTTTTCCACTGTTGTAGCATAATTGGGTAGTCAATAGATTATTTTAACCCAAACTTTATTGACCAATTAAAATAAACACCTCACCTTTGTGGGGCACCACATACATTTTAAGAACATTGTATTGGGAACAGGGATGAAGAACCATTTTTAGTTATTTTGAAGAGTGTTTACACACAGCTTTAAGTGAAATATTTTTTAGTTCAACATCCACCATTAATCTAGACTCACACACACTCGGATTTATGGGGTTTTCTTTTACTCTCTACTGAAGAAACTTGAAAACTACACAAAACAAAACAGGTATAAGAAAATGAAACAAAGAAAGTTGGAATCTTAACTGGCACCATTTATATAGAAATCAATGTTGGCTTAATTATTACGTTATTGTAAATTCCCAGTTAACGTCACACCAACACCAATACCTGGTACCACGAGACTATGGTTATAGTTCGATGAAGGTGAAGGATTTCCTTGACGGTGGAGATGTGAGGGACCCTCAAGGCTGGAGACCTGGTCAGGACAAGGACCACGGAATGCCGTGTTATGAAACAATTGTTGGCTGTGGGTGGCTGGAGGCTTTTTTGGGGTCCCACTGAGTTGGCCACTGTCTCGATTAGGCTCGGGCGCTGGGCAGCACGGTTCTCTGGTTGCTTTTTAAGCTGGGACTGGGTCATAACCTATTTGGTTGTGTGCAGGCCAGGATTTGGTCATGTGCTGCTTGTTTAGATGTTGCCAGATAAATATTTTTTTGCCTATTGTCAACGCGCTGCCTTTTTCAAACGAAATGCGAGGTGTGAGATGACCTGGTGGCTCTGGTCTGGCCGGCCCCTGGAGCGAAGGGGGGCATTGTGAAGGCAACCTTTGATGCACAAATAGAAGATAACGCCATACAGCCCACATGCCAGATACCAAAGCCTACGCCGAAGCGTTATCAGATAACTGTCACTGTGAATAATTGAATTAAAGCATAGTATTCAGTTCACATGATCCGGCATTGTCTCATCATTTCCTTTGCAAAATGGAATTCTGCCACAACATTAACATGTGCTACACCATCAAAGGTTTATACAAATTCCATGCAAAGTTCATTGGTGTAAATTAAATGAGTAGTTGTTGTAAATCGTCTTTTTCTTCTTTCACACGTTCGTTTGATTCAAGGTAGCAAGCCGGGTAAGTTATAAAAATGGAGAAATGAGCAGATTCTTTGAAAGTTTTGTATACAAAATCTACAGGGCATAGATTAGCTAAAGACAATGGTCTTAGAAAATCACAAATATGCTGGCAAAATCGTTTTTATACTAAAATTGGCGGTCTGAAGGCAGAATCAAAACCCATACTTAAAGGTGGAATGGAAATTTCCACTGAACAACAAGCCTTTGTCCGAAATGGTTCTAACAAGTACTATACTAATATGATGACCTTCAAGGCCACTAGTGGCTCCAAAATAAAACACAACTGGAATAATGGTTGAAACTGTAAAATTTTGAGTGAATAAATGAAGGAGTTATAAATGTAGAACTTAAACAGACATGGCTAAATATAAGCAGTGATACATCTCAAAATTGTAACATTGTCCCTTTAGCAATGTAGCAAAAAGGTAATATAGATCTCAATGTTTACGTTTCCATGTAGGCAACAATTGAATTGGAAACTGAATTTTGGATTTCTGGAGCAATCCAAATAAATCATTTACATGCCGAGTGACAAATGAAAATCCCAGATTGGGGAGAACATGCAAATTCGACATAAACGCTAACCACTCCGCTGCCGTGCTGCTCAGGACTAACCTAATCATTTCAACCGGAAAACTCACAGTCGGACTTAAACCATAATTGGATTATTTTACATGTTTACTTGGCTTTACCTAATCACATACATATCAACCTTTTGACATAAAAAGCGGCAGATTTTAATAGAGCACTCTATATTAATGTGCTGAACACAATCTCTCTCAGGAATATTAAAAATAAAAAAAAAGAACATGCATGTACAAAACCGAAAGTAGCAAACTTTTACCAAAACGGAAATCTAATGTGATCATCTGAGAAGTTTTTTCACGCACAAATACTTTGTCCCGCTTTAAAACAGAGCAGCAATATTAGTTTCCATCCACGTTTTTTTTGGTAGTCTAACGCCTAGAGAGTCATTGTGGGTAGGTATGCAACCGGAATACTGGTGAAAGTCTGTTTCCAATCTGATTATCGCCTGCATATAAACGTACCAATTGTTCTACTGCTTTGTTTACAAGCAATATTTGCAGTGGCCAAAGTCCGAATAAATTGCGTGATTACACGGTCAGCGTCTTCTTTGTATTCTTGACATCATAAACGACATGCAGCGCCTTGAAAAATGCAATGTTTAGAGAAAATGGATGTAATGGAGCGTGCACTGAAGGAAAGAAATGGACTTCTATTGTATCGTGGTCCAGTGGCGGGCCATGTATTTCACACTTAAGCCTTGAGGGGTGTTACGTCTGAATCAATCCAACCCTCAATACATTTTATGGCTATAAAATATTTACAGCAGCTACAGCTGCCAAGCATATAAAAAAAACATCAAGAATGACGTCGTAAAATTGCAATATTATGTAGGAATATAGCCACATTTTACTCACAAAAAAGCCTTTTTATTTGTGCACAAAATCCATTCACCTTTCTTTCTCCAAGAAGATTTCGATTACTCTGTTGTATTGATTATGTCAAAGTTGCCATGGCACCCAATTGGCCTGGCCCGTGAGGCGCCAGCTGCAGTTCCTTGACAGATTAGCTTCCCTTCTATTTAAGCTCAGTGCTCTCACTCTCCCTTTCTTAGTCCGTCAACAAACCTCTGCCCCGCAAGACGTGGGTTTCGACTCGTTCCCGTCTATTTTTGTCCCATTTATTATTCTTTTCAGTTTTTGTTCCCGTCTATTTTGTCCTGTTTGATTTCGATATCCTGTTTCGATATCAATCCTGTCATTCCACGCCAGACTGCTGCCTAACGTGCATGACTCCCCATTTCCTGTAAATAAAAAGCTTGTGTGAGAAACGTCACGCATTTGGGTTCTCATCTTGTTTCGGTTCATGACAGATTATATGTGCATTTCAGGTTCATCAAGACGTGGTTTTCTAACTCCAAGCTAATGCTGTCCTGTTGTGTCCAAGGCATACGTTTTTATTTGTTTTAAGGCTGAAATTTTCTTTTCGACAGAAAAAGTGGACACGGGGATACAGTACTGTATTTTTCTTCACTTTTTTGTGATACTTCAGGGACCACCCCCCTAACCAGTTTGTGAAACTGCCAACGTTTTCCTATGCCCACTAGAAGGTTCTGGCTTGCCAACTCAGAATCTGACTGGCTTACCCAACAGCTTTATTGTCACTTATTTTATGGCTCAGGGCCTAAAGAACTGATTGTGAAGGCCTATGGGTAGATTTCTGACAGTGGCGACAAGGAATGCCTGAAATGTCATTGATTAAATGCTTAAATTTGAAAACAAACATCTGGAAGCAGCAAAACCAGGGGAAAGGAATTAAGTAAGCTGACAGACTATTATTTGGAATTATTTATTAAGTATTCATGGACTAAATATAATTAAGATCATATTATTCAGATATTTTTTAGGCCGGCAGAGAAGGCCTTGTATGCCCTGACGGCCGACCGCTGTTGTGGTCTTGCAGATGGGCGTTCGTGTGGTCGACTCCGCAGTGGCAGGTCTGGGTGGCTGCCCGTACGCTGAAGGTTCTTCTGGCAATGTTTCCACAGAAGATGTTCTCTACATGCTCCACGGAATGGGCATCCACACGGTGAGTGTGCAAGTACGAAACCGGCTGTAATTTATGTGTCCGCAATCCAAGCACAGGGGCCCGACTCATGCAATCTCCGTTTACATAAACATATGGCTCTGCAAACATACTTTTCTGTCAGTGTTTATTTTATAACAGCAGTGGTTTTGCACAAGTTCATGCGCCCACACGATTGGTTGCCCTGACCCATGGAGTATTTATTTAACAATCTCTACCTCTGCTGGTGGAAAATTTTCACTACAAGGTGGATGGAGTGCTTATGACTTATTTTCTTTTCTTTATTTAGGAGGTACAACACCAGAATTGGTCAAAATTGACCATTTATGTCGAGAAAATGTATTTAAGGCCAGGATGTCAAACTCAGTTTGGCTCTGGGGACATCTAATCATCTGTTCTCAGGTGGACAAGATCGGTAAAAACAAAACAAAAAATTCTTAGCTTACTGTAGTTTTTCAGTATAATGCCTACTTAAGTACCCGACCCTACATATTAGAATCATAAATCAGGGATTTTTTAAGCAAAACAAATTGAATAAATTGGTTTATTTTAACTGTTGAGTGAATGCAGTTTTGCACCTGAACCAACTTACCACACTATACAAACTTAAGGGAGGGCTCTGAAATATGTACGTTTTGCCTAAATTATCATATTGGGTTGAAACGATTTAAAAAAGGAATACAAAATAAAGTTTTGAGCAGTGCATGGGCAATGAAATTAGACTACATTAGATCAAACTACTAGGCTCGTCCTAGTAAAGCTGAGAGTGTATCCTTTACTGCCCTCCAGTGCCAAAGAGGGAGCATTTGTTTGCATTTATTTTAAGAATAATAACTTTTGATAGAAGTGACCTACAGGCTTGCTTCTTTTTTTGACATACTCAGACATTTATGGCGAGCCGGATTAAATCATCCGAGTCTGGCCTGTGAGCCATATGTTTGACATACCTGCTATAATGAATATTTATGCATTTGTGTCCTGGTAAATAAGTTGCATCTACAGCTCGAGTTGCATTTCAAGCACCTGTTTTGTTTTCTGACATTGATTTCTTCATACTTCATATTCATTTTTAATACATGCTAACGCAGAAAGTACAATAACTGAACCGAAGTTATTGTGTGTATTTATTAATTGATGTCTTATTTGCTGTAAATCTCTGGCTATATAGTGGAACACACACTGATACATTTGTTTAGGGATAGGCCAAACCAGTTATTTATTGACCAAGCCTTCCTACGTCTTGATTTATTGTGTAACATATGAGTCCAAAGACGTTTAAAAATGTTACCTAGAGTAAATGTAAATAGGACTGTCTCAGAAAATGTTATCATAAATAAAGGTCAAGTCAAGTCATGTTTATTTGTATAGCCCTTCGTCACAAGAAGTCTCAAAGGGCTGCACAGATCACAGACTATAACAGACTACACACAAGTAGTCTGTTATAGTCAACTAGAAGTACTATAGAAAATACAATATGCTACAAAAGTAAGTTCACCCCTCACATTTCTGCAGAGATTTTAACATTAGGTTTGATTGAACAACACGAAAAATAGCTTGGACACAATTAAAAATAGTCTGTGTGAAGCTATTATAGCAGTGTCAAATTATTTTTTTCCTCAAAAACTCCAAAAATAGCCAAGTAGCTGAACCCTTAGTAACAAAAGTGAGTACACTCCAAAGTAAAAGTTCCTAAAGTTCAATAATTCGTGTCGCCACCATGATTTTGGCAGAACCATTTAATCCTCCTGGCCATCAATTTTACCAGAGCCTCACAATTTCCTCTGGAATGCTCCCACTCCTCCATGACACCATGACAAAATGACTGAGCTGGGGGATATTTGAGATCTTGTGCTTCTCCACGTTCTGCTTGAGGATGCCTCAAATATTTTATTTTGGGTTTACATCTGGAAACATCCTTGGCCAGTCCATCACATTTACCTTTAACCCCTTTAGAAAAGCCTTGGTCATTTTACAAGTGTATTTGGGGTCTTTGTCAGGGCTGGTGCATTGCCCTGTGACCTGGTTTCTGGGAAAAAGGGATCATTCTCTGCTTCAGTATATCACAGTACATACTTGAGTTTATGTTTTCCTCAATGAAATGCAACTCCCCAATTCCAGTTGCACTCATGCAGCCCCAAACCATGACATTCCCAACACCATGCTCGATTTTAGGCCCGACACAAACATGTTTGTACTCCTCACCCGGTTGTCGCCACACATGCTTCACACCATCTGAGCAAAATAAATTAATCTTTGTGTCATCAGTCAAGTAAATATCTTTCCAGTAAGCCATGATCTTTGTTTACATACCTCATTTCATTGTGTAAAAGTGATGTTTCCTCAGTGATGTCCCATTTAACATTATAATAAAAATCTCTGCAGAAATGCAAGGGGTGTACTCACTTTTATGACATACTATGGCTGGGATCTCCCTGATATACTCCTTAAGACTTCCGTCAAGTCAAGTCAAATCATTTTTATTTGTATAGCCCTAAATCACGAAGAGTATCAAAGGGCTTCACAGATTATTGCACTATATTACACAGACTATTTTTCAGCCGACGAGAAGAGTAGGTTATTCATATGCTATGGAGTAGAAGTGAGTTTTAAGCTTAGATTTAAACATTTCCACTGAGGTTGCAGATCAGATCTCAGGGGGAAGAGCATTCCACAGCACCGGTGCCCGGATGGAGAACGCTCTCGAACCAGCAGAACACTTCTTTGCTCTCGGGATCACCAGAAGACCGGCACTCTCAGATCGTAGGCTTCGGACCGGGACATAGGGGCAAATCAGATCTTAAGATTAGAGGGAGCAAGTCCATGTATGATTTTGTATAATACTAAGAGAACCTTGAAATCACATCTAAGGCTAACTGGGAGCCAATGCAGGTTAGCAAAAATCCGTTTAAACGTTGTTGTCATGATTGCCCATTGCCCTCACCCGTGCCCGCTCGTTCGGCGCCAGCTGCTGCTCGTTGCCTGATTGGTTCCTCTCCTATTTAAACTCACTGCTCTCATTCACTCCTTGTCAGTCCGTCAACTAACCTCCGCACTTGCAAGGCAAGCACTTTGACTCTGGCTCCTGTTCTGTATCCAGTATTGATCCCGTCTGTCCCGTATCCTGTATCCTGTATCGATCCCTGATTCAAGCCCCGTTATTCTGTATCTGGTATCAATCCCGTCTGTCCCGTCCTGTCCGGTAGCCTGCTCGTTATCAATCCTATCTGTCCCGTATCTTGTATCCCGTATCGATCCCTGATCCAAACCTCTGTATCCAGTATCGATTCCGTCTTTCCCATCATGTCCGGTATCCTGCCATCTGCCCCTGGCTTCCCAGTTTCCCGCTCCTTACTTCTCTGCCCCGCTTTTCCTGCACAGCGATCGCGGAATCACTGGCGTTTGTGTTCCAATGACTGCTCCCCTGTCATAAATAAAGCTTGGTGTGAAAACGTTACGCGTTTGGGTCTTCGGGTTTTGACAGTTGTTGCTTCTGTATAACAATAATATTGCCACTTTGTAGTAGTATGCTTTTTATTCCTTACAAGCAGCATATTGCAGTTACTATCAATGCATGAAGTGAATAAATGAATATTGTTGACAATATGACATTCAATATGTAATTTTATTTTCAAAAGGGCGTAGACCTGGCCAAAGTCCTGGAGGCGGGCGACTTCATCTGCGCCGTTCTAAACCGCAAGACAAACTCCAAAGTTGCTCAAGCAAGAAGCAAAAAGTCTTTTTTGTGATTTGGTGTCCTGGACATTTGTTTTACTTCATTCGACCATGAGTACTTTGCACCTTTTGGCTGTCTCTGCAATATTCGGTGAGGGAATTGAATGTGCGTCAGGCTGGGATATACTGCAATTTGGTCGTTTAAAGTACGCTGAAAACAAATAAGTTTACTGAGTTAACGAGATTAATTCATTGGCAATTGCATCAATAATTAAGTCAGAGTTGAAATATGTCCACATACAATAGACCCCTCAGATAAGACATTAATCTGCTCTGAGGTAGGGATTGCAAAGCGAAATTGACGTTTAATAGTAGATAGAAACCTAATGTAATGTGTAGCAAATGCCTTCCGAAACCTGATACCTGAGATAAGAATATAAAAAAAACAAAATAGTACATATTAAGATTCTTTTATGTGTAATATGCATGCATATAATTGAATTACGGGCAGCACGGCGGCGCAGTGGTTAGCGCTTGTGCGGCACAGTTCATGTCATGGGAACCTGTCGTGGGTTCAAATCCAGCTCCAGACTTCCTGTGCGGAGTTTGTATGTTCTCCCCGTGCTTGCGTGGGTTTCCTCCGGGCACTCCGGTTTCCTCCCACGTTCCAAAAACATGCATTTCAGGTGAATTGGCCGGTCCAAATTGTCCCTAGGTGTGAATGAGTGAATGAGTTGTCTGTCCCTGTGTGCCCTGCGATTGGCTGGCAACCAGTTCAGGGTGTCCCCTGCCCACTGCCCGAAGATTGCTGGGATGGGCTCCAGTCCCCCCGCGACCCTAATGAGGATAAGCGGTACGGCTGATGAGATGA
Source organism: Urocampus carinirostris (assembly GCF_059441175.1). Taxonomy (NCBI): domain Eukaryota; kingdom Metazoa; phylum Chordata; class Actinopteri; order Syngnathiformes; family Syngnathidae; genus Urocampus; species Urocampus carinirostris. The sequence continues at coordinate 26,451,202 of NC_142361.1, forward strand.
GATGAGATAATTGAATTACATCATAAGCAGATATACATGTAAAAGGAAAATTTCAAGTTGATTTTCGTTGCAGAGGGGGATGGGGGAGATGGCAAATTCAATACAAAATGTATTCCAAAAACGTCCACTTGCGAGGATTTGTATACCCTTGGAAAATTTCCTCGAGTGTTTATTCTATTTAATTGTCCCGATCGTCGATTGATTATGATCATATTTGTTATTGAAGGTTACGCGGGTGTGTCTTTGTATTAGTTCAAAAATATCACAAACTTTGTTTCCATGGTTATCAGGTTTTTACTTTGACCTTGAGAATCACTTTAAGCCTGGGACCCATTATGAATAGATACATACCAAAAATACAGTATGCTATTGTCAAATGTGCTTTGCAAAGCACACAAAGTTCTGAACTGAATAAAAAACAGGAAGGCATTGTGGGAGGTAGTTCAGCCACTAGCATATCAGCATTTTTATGATGTCGTCACACAAACCAATAGCAGACCAGCATTTTATATGACGTGGACCAGTAGCATACTGGCATCTTTGAGACGAAACCTGTCATATGCACGAACATCAAATGTTTGCTTTTTGGCACACAAAAAAAATATTTGGCCAATGTTGTTTAGTGGGGAAAATGCCGTAACAAGGGTCCGAAAAAACATTTTATTCCACACAATAATGTGAAAACGTTGTAAATTGACGACGCTGTTTCCGGAGGGTCTACTGTATATGTATATCTGTTTTTATTTTCTACAAAACAAAAACGATTCCCTCATCAAATGTCATCCGTCCATTTTGGTCATTTTCTCTCCATTTTTGTCATAAGAATATAACAAAACAGTATCTTGAGATTGGTCAAATGTGAAAAATATTTATAGAAATATTTCTGTTGGTCTATTTTAGACTTACACACCTGGAAGGATGAAAATGTGCTGAAGATAAGCTAGCTAAACACATCTGCTCAATCAATGAAATATTAAATATTTAACTAGTTTTCACTGTTGTTCCATCTGCCAATGAAATGAATAAGACACAACCAGCAACCAAAGGGTGAACAAACAAGCTCTCGTTGATGACAAAAGGCTTGAGGAATAATTGTATACATTTGCATACATTTATTAAAATCTTATAATTGATTTCTTGCATGGGTCCGTCGTCATTGTTAAAGTGTCGGAGTTGTTTATGCTAAAATAAGAAGACTTGTGTGAATGCAGAGAATAAGACATTGATTCCATGTGCATGACTTCTTCTATCATTGTTTTCTTCATGAAGAGTTTCTTTCCTCCCGGTGGGCTTGAAAGCCATTAGATCATAATGGTATGCATCCATTATCTGCACCGCTTATCCTCAGTAGGGTCGCGGGGGTGCTGGAAGCTATCCCTGCTATCTTCAGGCAGTGGGCAGGGGACACCCTGAACTGGTTACCAGCCAGTCACAGGGCACACAGAGACAGACATTTCACTCGCTCATTCACACCTTGGGACAATTTGTACCGGCCAATTAACCCAACACGAATTCTTTTAGAATGTGAGAGGAAACCGGAGTTCCCGGAGGAAACCCACGCAAGCACGGGGAGAACATGCAAACTCTACACAGGAAGGTTCGATCTCGTGACCTCAGAACTGTGCCGCAGCACTAACCACTGCGCCGCCGTGCTGCCCCATAATGGTATGAAGTTGTTTCAATGATATTTGGAAATTTCAATTTGAAATACAGTGATATCTATTCACACTAGCTTAATATGTTCCAGGATTGTGCTCATAGCTTAACATGCTTGTGTAACCAGCAAATTTTTCCGTTCCTGACCTCCCAAAATTTTATGATTACTGATGTGACTCAGCTGTGCCCGCTCCTTTGGCACCAACTGCCGGCGGTCCTGATTGGCTCCCGATCAGTATTTATATCCAGTCCTGTTTGTCCCCTTTTGTCAGTCCGTCTGTGAACCTCAGTTAACACTAGGCAAGCCTTTTTCGACCCTGACTCCCACCTGCCCCGATCTTTGCTCCCGTCTGTTCCCCGGCTTTGACCCGTTTTTTTATCCCGACCACGTCTGCTCTCTCATCCCGGCTTTTGACCTCTTTTTGTCCCCGAACACATCTTCTTTACTATTCTGGCTTGCGACTCGACCTGACCATGTATTTGCTCCGCTGACCCGTTTTTTACATCCTGGACTCCGCCATCGCTCGCCATGGAAGATCCACTTCCGCATTCGGAGCGCAATCCGAGTATCAGAGCGACCTGCTTCCGCATCCAGCAATCACCGGATCGTGGGCGCAACCCTTTCTTTTTCTTCCAATAAAACTTGTGAGAAACGCAACGCAAGTGGGTCATGTCTCCGTTCTGGTCTTGACAAAAGCATCAAAATGAAACCATAATTGTAATAGAGCGTATGATGGCGTACCTGTCGACCTATACTATACGTGTGACCAGTATTATATATGTTTTTAAACCTTAAAACTTTTCTTTTTTTTTTCTTGCATCGTCCGGACATGAGATTGTGTTTGGTCAATTACATCCCTCTCCAGGCATATCATGAGGGGTCCTGCCTGAGGACCCTAACTGGCTTTTAATGTTCAACCCAGCTGGGATTCGAATCCCAGTCATCTGCATGCAGGTACAGAGACTTAACCACTGTACCACCAGCTCAATTTTGTCAGATTTATTATCACCTGATAAAGAGGATTTGCAATCATTAACAAGAATCTTGACAGAGTATGAGATTGAGAGTTTGTTGATGATACGTAAGCACGTACTGTGCACTTGAATTTAAGTTACTGTAACTTGAACATACAAACCAAAACAATTTTTTACTTTTTATTTTGCCTGTAGTAGCGTGCATGCGCAAACTGGAACCAGTTGATGTTTGCAGCGAGCAGTTACGAGCAGTGAGGTTGTCTAGAGAGGTCTCTAGTGGGACTGCTTGTAAACTGAATTTTTCTACCAACTCTGTTCCCGCACTACTGGGCTTACTAACAGTTTCATCCACCAGGCAGTGAGTCTACTGAACCTTCTCCACACCCAGTAAGAAAAAATGAACACTTGTGACTGCATAACAACTGACACACATCTGCTGATACGTATTATCATTTTATCTATTATTTTTTACATTTTAACATTTTTTCCTATACTTATATTATTGCTACTACTGCTGCTGCAGCTAGCAACACTTATGTTGTGTCTAAACATTAAAAAACTGCAGAAAAAACTATGTCACAAAAGTAAGTTGACCCCTCACATTTCTGCAGATATTACCTCATTATGTATAATTGAACAACATTGAAGAAACATCACTTTGATACAATGAAAGGTAGTCTGTGTATAGCTTATATACTAGTGTAAATTTATTTTTCCCTTCTAAAAAATTCAAAATTTAGCCATGACGATCTAAAGGTATGGTAACCTAAGTGAGTACACCCTAAACTGTAAGTTCCTGAAGGTTAATATTTTGTGTGGCCAATATGATTTGGCAGAGCCACCTCAATATTCATGGCCATGGATTTCACCAGAGCCTCACAAATTGCCCTTGGAATGCTTTCCCATCCTTCAGTGGCAACATAGGGATATTTGAGATCCTGTGCTTCTTCACCTTCCGCTTGAGAATGCCCAAAGGTGTTCAGATCTGGAGACATTCTTGGCCAGTCCACCCCCTTTCCCCTTATCCACTTTGAAAAGCCTTGGTCATCTTAGAGTTGTATTTGGGGTCATTTTCAGGCTGGAACATTGCCCTGCGATCCATTTTCTTGAGGGAGAGGATCATTCTCTGCTCTATTATTTCACAGTACATGTTTGATTTCATGTTTTCCCCAATAGAAAGCAACTCTCCAACTCTGGTTGCACTCATGCAGCCCCAAACCATGACATTCCCAAAACCATGCTTGACTTTAGGCACGACACAAACATGTTTACACTCCTTACCTGGTTGCCGCCACACATGCTTCACACCATTTGAGCCCAATAAATGTATCTTTGTCCCAACAGACCAGAAGATATCTTGCTAGTAAGCCATGGCCTTTGTTGACAAACTTCTTTTCATTGCGATGTTTCGTCAGTGATGTTCTATTAGATATTATAATAAAATCTCTTCAGAAATGTGAGGAGAGTACTCACTTTTGTGACATACTGCATGTCAGTTGTACTACTTCAGTATTAGACAAAAAGGTCATTCGCTTTTCTATTTAGTATTATCTTAGGTTAGGACTGTTTTATGCATCTGTACTTTATTGTCGTCAATGTCTGTGCAGTGTGAAACAAAATTTCGAATTTGACTTTGACTTTAAACTGTAGACTATTGTCGCAAATAAAACTCTAAATTCTAGTGTTTAGAGGTGCTGGTTTAAATAGGTACCACTGTACAAGCATTCTTCTATCCAAACACAATGCTTTAATATTTCTCTCAGAATGCCAAGCAGGATCGTGCATAGATACAAAAACTCACATTGAGGTGCAGACAGGCGATTTTTAAATCAAACTGAGCTTAAGGGCAACGGCTTGGTCTCTGGTGAAATGTCTGTAAATATCAGATTGTGAGGCTGGAGCGCAGCGGCGTGTCGCAAAACATCACGTTGACAATGACAAAATGTGCCCAAGAAGGACAGGACCGTGGAACCGAGCTCTCTGAAAAGCACAGAATAAAAAGGGGAAAATGTTGCCTAAAAAGGTTGAGTAAAAATACTAATAGAAAAACTGAAAGAAAGTCATTTTTATGATTGATGGTAGATGATGGACCTATGTAGGGGAGGCTGAAACCAGAGGCTGGAGTGAACAAGAAGATGGTTGTATATAATAACAAAACCAGGATCTAAGTTGTGACAAAGTGGGCAACAAAAATGTTCAAACAAAATCAAACCTGACCAAGTCCAAACAGGAAACAAAGACGAAACCGGAAAAGTAACAAAAAAAAGACATAAACAATCTACGTAGTTGTGGAAATGATATGAAATGAAAATGACAATAAAACCAGGATGACGAAGAGAAATGAAATGAAACAAATGACAGTAACCCAACAAACATGTGGAGATCACAATGTCCTTTTCAAAGGGTGCATGGTTGGTAGACAACAAACCGTCATCGGTGCTTAGCATAAATATGAATTGACACGCAATGAAATTATTACTGATCATTTAATTACCGTATTTTCCGCACTATAGGGCGCACCGGGTTATAGGGCGCACCCCCAAAAAATAGTTTTTGGTCCTATATCTTCCATACATAAGGCGCACCGGATTATAAGGCGCTACAATGGGAACGTCGACAAAACAGTCTGATAGTTCAGTCAAACTTATTACCCCCTTAACATTCCGAAAGCTTGCAAAGAGGCAAATACGTGTCGTAGACACGTGCGGATGCGGTGTCCGTACGATGTCAATCAAATGCATCGTTTCAAATATCATTCGGAAGGTTAAAGTCTTGGGATTCAAGAAATGCCAACCATTCCTTGGTTTCTATTTTCTTTTTCGCTCGCAACTTTACTGTGCATATGACAATAAACACTTGGAATTGAGTTTAATTTAAAAAAAGACCCATCACAGAAACATCTAGATCACTCTGAAACAAGATACTGGGAAAATATATAGCCGGGGTAGCTCGCCGAAGTCGTTGCATTCAATAATAATGTGCAACCATGGTCCTCTTATATCCGTGAGTGTAGTAAATCCAGGAGAGTAAAATATTTACAAATACAGTACAGAAAAGTAAAATACTGTTTTCTCTATGCCGTCAACCCAACATGCTATTCACATTCATCTTTTTCGGCCAATTTCAGGCTTTGTTTTGCCCCTTTAGCCTATGCCAGCCTGTAAATGATAAAAAGGATCCGCCCTCTTTACCTCCAAATAACTTTAACCAATAGTGATCGATTCAACTGATGATTGACACATCTTTTTCAGCCAATTGCAGGCTTTGTTTTGCCCCTTTAGCCTATGCCAGCCTGTAAATGATAAAAAGGATCCGCCCCCTTTACCTCCGAATAACTTTATGAAATGAAATGATCTGCATTTATTTAGCGCTTTTCAAGTCAATGACTTCCCAAAGCGCTTTACAATGTGCTCCACATTTCCCAATAGCGGCCTTGCAGCCATGTAAGGCGCTGACCTGCTTATTGGGGGTATTAGGGGTTCAGTGTCTTACCCAAGGACACTTCGACATGTAACACGGACGAGCCGGGATTCGAACTGGGAAATAGTGATGGATTCAAATGATGATTGACACATTGGTTAGCCAATGAAACGCCGGTATATAAATCCCAGCATACACCGCGGACGACTTCGCGTTCGGGGGAAAATCTAGTCGGCAGCTGCTTTCATTAGTTGCAAGACTTTGCGACTTAATATTGATCCATATATAAGGCGCACTGTATTATAAGGCGCATGGTCAGCTTTTGAAAAAAAAAAAAAAGACTTTTAGGTGCGCCTTATAGTGCGGAAAATACGGTAAGTTAGCTATCTTAAAACTGGGTTTATTGGTCAGTGCTTTTATTCCTGTTACAGAATTTTTTTCCTCACTAACGCTATGAGTCCTTGAGTCGAAAATGTCTTTTATTCTTTCGTTTGTTTCAATTTTCCTTGCAGCGTAAATAAATCGTTGTTTGTTAGAACCAAACAGCGTGCATCATTTATTTGTGTGTCTATATAGTTTTCTTTTCGACTGATTAATCATTTTCATTATGAACGAACTGCAATTGCAAAGCAGCTTAGTGAAAAAAGGTCCACTGTTGGAGCATCGTTAGAAAATGGAAGAAGCTAAACATGATGGTTAATCTCAATCGGAGTGGATCCCCATGAAAGATATCACCTTGTGGGGTCTCAATGATTCTAAGAAAGGTGAGGAATCAGCCCGGAACAATACGACAGGAGTTGGTCAATGACCTGAAAAGAGCTGGGACCACTGTTTTCAAGGTTACCGTAGGTAATACACCAAGACGTCATGATTTAAAATCATGCATGACACGAAAGCTTCCCCTGCCTAAACCAGCACGTATCAAGGCCCGTAAGTTTGAAAATGACCATTTGAATGAAACAGAGGAGTCATGGGAGAAGGTTTGTGGTCAGATCAGACCAAATTAGAACTTTTTGGTCATAATTCCACTAAGCGTGTTTGGAGGAAGAAGAATAAAGAATAAAACCCTAAAAACTCCATCCCTACTGTGAAGCATGGGGGTGTTAGCATCATGCCTTGGGGGTGTTTTTCTGCACATGGGACAGGATGAGGGCACTGCATTAAAGAGAGGATGACTGGAGCCGTGTATTGTGAGATCTCGGGGAACAAGCTTCTTCCCTCAGTCAGAACATTGAAGATGGGTCGTGGCTGGGTTTTCCAACACATCAACGACCCGATGCACACAGCCAGGAAAACCAAGGAGTGGCACTGTAAGAATCATATCAAGGTTCTAGCATTGCCCAGCCAGTCTCCAGACCTGAACCCAATCGAAAATCTTTGGAAGGAGATCAAACTCCATGTTTCTCAGCAACAGCCCAGGAACCTAAGTGATGTAGAGCAGATCTGTGCGGAGGAGTGGGCCAAGATCCCTCCTGCAGTGTGTGCAAACCTGGTGAAAGACTACAGGAAACATTTGACCTCTGTAATATCAAACAAAGGCTACTATACCAAATATTAACGTTCATTCTCTCAGGTGTTCAAATACTTATTTGCAGCTTTATCACACAAAGAAATCTTAAAAAAAAAATCATGCATTGTTATTTTCTGGATTTTTCTTTTTAGTTTATCTCTCACAGTGGACATGCACCTACGATGAAAATATCAGACCCCTCCATGATTTCTAAGTGGGAGAAATTGCAGGATGTTCAAATACTTACTTTCTTCGGTGTATATATATCCACGTATAGCATTAACCATTGACCTTGAAATACAAAAATGACAGTTAGTACTTTCCTTTTATTTTTCCGAGAAAAAAAATCGTAACCATGATGAAGCTCATATTTAATGATCCTTCCTCTGTATTTCCCACATCCTTTTCCTCTTTGAGGAGGAGTGTTCTGTTTTCAAAACCACAAGACCTTTCTATGTATAGCGCAGCTCTGCACAGGGTTTTATGTGCATTTTTTAAGACTGGCGGTTAGTACGTCCCCCTGGCATCACCTTTCCCTGTGGGCTTTGCATGTTCTCACCATGCTTTTGTGGGTTCTTTCCAGGTACTCTGGTTTCCTGCTGCAGTCCCGATGAATATTTTGTTAAGGTTCAAATTGCACGGACGTGTGAATGCTTGTCTCTATGTGTCAAAGTCGGACATGACAGATAAATGATGTTTGCGGGGTGTCGCCCCAACACAGCTGGGGGGGATTCTAGTTACACCGTGACCCTGAAAAGCAGAGTCGGGTAACTATTGAGAGTCGGGGGCCTTATTGGCTTAAAAATTTGACAAAGGGTCCCATCCTGGGGACCTATCCAATATTTTCATTTATGAATTAATATACACGCAGAACTGTTATATATATCTTTATTTTAATTTTAATTAGAATAATGTCATTAGATTGGTTTTGAAATGCTCTCAATTAAAGCAAAATACTATATTAGGTCCCTATTTTAAGCACTTTATTTGATATATACTTTTGTAGTATTACTGTAGTTCATTTTTTGTGTGTATTTTTTTGTATTTCAGCACTTGAACCTTTTTATTATTTTGTTAGTATTTTTGTAGTCTTACTGTTGTTTTTGTTTTAGAGTATTTTTGAAGTTTACTGATTACTGCAGTAGTTTTATTGTAGTATTTTGTAATATTTATGTAGTATTTTGGTAGTATTTCTGTGTCAGATTGTTTTCCTACTATAGCTGTTGTGGTATTATTGTATTTGTATTTCTGTGGTATTTCTGTCAAAATATTTTTGTAGTAGTATTTTTGTTGTATTTCTTTCGTAAAATATCTATAGTAGTATTTTTGTATTGTCGTATTACCGTAGTAGTATGTTTGTAGTATTCCTGTATTTTTTAAATAGTTTTATAGTAGTATTCTTGTCGTATTTCTGTAGTATTTTTGTATTATTACAGTAGTTGTATTTATGTAGTATTTTTATATAATTTCCATAGTAGATTTTGCGGTATATCTGTAACATTTTTGAGTATTGCTGTAGTTGTATGTTTTTAGTATTTCTGTCATATTGTTTCTCTAGTGGTATTTTGTTTTATTTATGTTGTAGTATTTTTGTATTATAGTATGACTCTAGTGGTATTTTTGTTGTATTTCAGTAGAATTATTTTTCAAGTATTTTCTTAGTAGTATTCTTGTACTACTTATGTAGTTTATCTGTAGTACTTTTGTGGTATATCCATCCTAGTGTTTTGTTGTATTTATTTAGTATTTTTGTAGTATTACTGTAGTTGTATTATTGTAGCATTTTTGTTGTTATATAGTAGTATTTGTGTATTATAGTACTACTAGCATTTTTCTGTTATTCCTATGTTATTTTTTCTCTAAAGAATAAAAGCAAAATAGTATATTAGATCCCCGTTTTCAAGGACTAAATTGATTTGATTTTGTAGAATTTTTGTAGTACTTCTATAGTAGTATTTTAGTTGGAAACACACAAAGGGACATTAGGGGCAAAGTTTTTTTTTACCTTATTCATTTTTATATGTATTGTCATTATATTTCCATCACTTATGTTTGGTGGGCCGGATGAAAAAGCCTGACGCATGTGACCTTAGGGCCGTATTTAGCCCCCTTGTTAAAAAGAATAAGTTGCAAAAGAAAATACAAAATAAATGGATGATCGGAGGTCTGCGGCACGGCAGCTGCATCCCATCATGTAGTCACGGCATTGGGGAGAAATATTCAGTCTAATCAGAAGGTCTGTTTCGCCTCACTTGCGTCCCTCGTAATTCACAGTTGTTTGAATAAGGCCGTTGACAGAACACGTCTTATTGATGTAATGGAAACCTTGAACTCATCTTGCAAAACATGTTTATTTATACAACCATGCATTAAACATATTATTTTTCATTCGAGTGTACATTTTTTGGACAGCTAGATGAACTCAAAGGTAAATAACATAAACAACAAAACCTTAAATATAAATAAGTAGAAATAGTATAAAGGCAAAATCAAGTGTAGTGACAATACGATCATATCTTGTTTTTTCTCATATCTTGTGTCTTCTGCCAACCCTGCAAAAAGAAAATGTAAGGTAAATTACAAATATATATTTTAAATGATCATTTTTATCTGCTTGAAATTGGACAACAACAAAAAAAAAATTATTTTTGTAATCAGAATACTAATGTAAATTAAAAGAAATAGTCCTCTTGCTTAATGCTAATGGTGATTAGCATCTGCTGTGTGGCAGTTTTATTCTAAAATCAATGGATTGAAAACAAAATATCAAAAAACATACTCATTCATTTATACATAATTAGTCAACTAATATTATTATTGATGTGCTTGGAGTATATTTAAAGCAGTAAATTCCTTACGAGACTTAAACTAAAATAAACAAAATGGTAAGGATAAAAGTATCTATTCCGTGCTAGGTTTAATCCTAAATCAATGGGTTGAAAATAATTTAAAACTGCTCAGTCGTATGCACATTATCCTCTGTATTGGTTGGCAAAAATGAGTAGAGATGTGCTCAGAATGTATTTAAAACAATAAATTAAATACAGACCTCATTAGCTTGATGCTAATGCTGATTAGAATTTTTTTTTTGCAGTTTTGGTCTACAATCAATGGATTTAACGCAAAATAACCCAAAAGATATCAGTCATATATGCATTATCCAGTGTACTGGTTGACAAATATTTGTAAAGATGTGGTTATAGTGAATTTAAGCAGCAAATCATAATGAAAACATCACTAGCTTAACACTAATGCTGATTACTATCCCCCCTGTGGTACTTTTACCCTAAAATGGATGAAACACAAAATAACGAACATTAAACACAAAATAATATAAATTACTCAGGTGTATTTGGATTATCCTCTGAGTTTGTCAAAACACTCTTATTACAGATTATATTTAAGCAGCAATTTTTAAAAAATATATCACTGGCTTGATGCTAATCCTTGTTAGCATCCATCTCGTGGCAGTTTTACTCTAAAATCAATGGATTTAACTCAATTTATCTTCTTTATTAGTCATAAAATATTAGTGCTGTGTGGATGATCTTACAGGGGAGTTGAGATACACTACCGGTACTATAAATCACATTTGCATTATCCTACCTACTACCAAACTGACTCTCTAAAACTTAAATTTAATTTGATCGGAATATCAACCAGGTACCCGGTACTGGTACTTAAGATTCACGTTCTTTAAGAAAGTCAAATATAATTAATGCATTTATAAATGTTTTATAATTGCCACTGTTTGAACGAAGGCCAAACTCATCGAATTCTAATAATGTTGTAGTACATGCTTCTTTAAGGTCAGCCAGTTGATTATATTTGCCTTTAAGGTCCCATTTTATGCATAATTCAGCTCGTTATGATAGGAAAAACTCACCGTTTTTTACAAAAAACAGCTACAATTATTAACACAATCCCCGCCAGCAGAATCGCCATGCAAATGTAGAACAAATAACCTGGTAAGACAAATAAATGCGAAGGAATCAGATTCAGGGAAAAAAATAATCTAGAGTAGGGCTGCAACTAACGATTATTTTAATAATCCATGAATCAGATTTTTTCTTCTTTGAATAATCGATGAATCATATTTTTTTTAAAAACACATTATTGATCTCCTCCTTTTTGATCAAATATTATAATAAACAAGTAAAAATTCTATAATATCTCATCTCATTAGCCGTACCGCTTATCCTCAGTAGGGTCGCGGGGGGGCTGGAGCCCATCCCAGCCATCTTCGGGCAGTGGGCAGGGAACACCCTGAACTGGTTGCCAGCCAGTCGCAGGGCACACGGGGACAGACAACTCATTCGCTCATTCACACCTAAGGACAATTTGGACAGGCCAATTCACCTGAAATGCATGTTTTTTGGAATGTGGGAGGAAACCGGAGTGCCCGGAGGAAACCCACGCAAGCACGGGGAGAACATACAAACTCCGCACAGAAAGTCTGGAGCTGGATTTGAACCCACGACAGGTTCCCATGACATGAACTGTGCCGCACAAGCGCTAACCACTGCGCCGCCATGCTGCTAATTCTATAATATAAACTAAGTAAAAATCCAAGCGTTTGTCAAACAGCTTAACAATAAACAGAATGATACAATAGCAGTGATTGAATTGTTTTTTATTATACATTTTTTTTAAATTGGAGGGCTTGTCCTTTCAGAATAAGCAATTTAAAGAGCGTCCGGCTAGGTGCGGGATAGCATTGGGTGTCCATATTGGGTGACAGATTTCCGCAATGATTAAAATAAGAACATTCCCAAACATACGGTTTCCAATGAGTTGTGGCTCCAGGTCATACATTTCATGGCTAATAGAGCTGGCCGTGCCAATACAGCGTCGAGGCGGTGGCTTTGGAGAGCTGTTAGCATAGCCGTTAGCAATAGACCGGCCCAGCAGCATCGCCCTTGCCTTTTCACTGCCACCCAAGTTGCTTCTGGAACCCGATAATGATCCAAGGAGAACCCGATGGTGGTGTGGTGATCACAATTTCTTAGCGCACTTCTGACTGTCCTCTGAGTCCGATTGAGTTGATGATTTTAATTTTCAATGTGACAAGCCGCTAAAAGCACACAGTTGTTATGCTTCTTAGTTTGTTTATGGAGGCAGTGCCCGTCTGCTTTTTGACTGAGGGGATACACCAGGCTATAAAGTTTAAATTAAGAAGGAATAAACCAGAAATAACTGAAGCGCGATGTAGAAAGGGGTATCTGTACTTGTATAATGACAATGAAAGCAAATTATTCATTTATGCATCAAAATACAATACAGTGGAACCTCGGTTCTCGACCATAATCCGTTCCAGAGCCCTGTTTGAAAACCGATTTGTTCGATCAAGGAAATCATTTTTCCGATTAAAAATAATGTAAATCGTTTTAATCCTTTCCAACACCCTGAATGTTTACCATGAATGTTTAACATAAACATAAAGCTAACCCAGGCTAATCGTACGTTCGCGTTATCGTAATCTTCCGTACGAAATATTACGCTAACATGAACGTGTAAAAGTAAAAAAATCAGGTCGTCTACAAGTCATTTAGCACCCGGGTCTCCACAACAAGTGGTGAGCGGTTCATTGGAAAGGGGGCTCCGTTCCAACACCCTGAATGTTTAACGTAAACTTAAAGCTAACCCAGGCTAATCGTGTGTTCGCGTTATCGTAATCTTATGAATAGGATTTCTTACCTTTGTGGTGGTCAGCAGAAGGCGCTTGCACACCTCCTTCATATTTGGCTATTATTTCTTTCCTAAATGCAATAGTTGTACGCACTACTTTTCTTTTCTCACCTGTAGCAACTTTGCTGCTTGCACTGACTTTCTTCGGAGGCACAATAAGGGGCTAAAACACCCGTACGCCGCTCAGCATCGCACCCTAGCGTTCGCACTCACGCATTACCGGCGTTTGAACTCCGATTTTTTGACTGAACAGCAAAGCAAGAATTTCTCGAAATTTTTGGTTGGACTCCGATTTGTTCGAGCTGAGAGGCGTTCGAAAACCGAGGTTCCACTGTATTGAGTTGCCCTCTGCTGGACGTAAGTGTTCTTAAAAGCCTATCCTCTCAAAGCAACTGTAAAAATGCATTTTTATTTGCATTGAATGAACGCGCGACACAAATGAGTTGCCAACACTTTTGATAATCAATTTTAATCGATTTTATCGAGTCGTTGTCACAGCCCCAATCTAGAGTATTTTCCACTTTGTTTAGAATGTTTATTCAGACATTTACCGAAAGTGGTGCTCTGACCTTCTTCTGATTCACTGAGTGGAGGAGGTCCGGAAGGGCCATTATCCTTCAACCGTAGGCTCCCTCAAAATAGAAATGAGAAAGAAGTGGAATATTGTCCATGGGCTTCGAATCACTGTGGTCTTACTCACGAAAGTGTGATCTGTTATGAAGCACGTCATGAATCATGCCGCAAGTGTGGAGATCGGTGCCGTGTACTCGTTGGCACGTGCACGGATGGTGAAGCGCAGTGCTCAGGGTTGCCACAAATGCTTTTCGGCAATCAAACTCTTCTCCGAGGATGAGAGCCGGATTCATCAAACGAAGACATTCACTGTGAAGAGCCTCTTCGCTGCAGGGCGAGGTCTCAGAGATCCAGCATTTGGCTTGAAAAGTTGTCAGCGATTCTCTATAGTACAAGATGTACCAGCACAATCTCGTAATTGGAATTTGTAACTGCTAAAACACATTTCAGAGGTTAAATGAATTTTCTTTTTGTTTTTAATCTTGCAACAGATATAGGAATTATTTCATTCATGTCATCTGACGCTCGTTAACTTACATAAAATTACTGTGCTGACACATTCTCTGTCAGACCATTGCACTCCATGCCATTCCCATCTGCCTGTGGGTGTATCCTAACTCTGTTTTTTTATGTTCTTCCAGCTTTGAGTTTTGGACAGTGTTTGTGTGTCCCCTTTTCTCCCTTCTTTCCGATGCAGTGTGCTTTTTGTTAATCCCCTTTACCCCCAATTAAGCTGTCAACTCAGCTCTTAAAATCCTCTCCACCAAACGTAACTGAGTCAGATGCTATCTATAACTGCCCGACATACAGCGCTTACCTGCATTGCTGCTCCCTTAAACAGTCTCTCACAACTTCCTGACAGATTCGATGTTCCCCACAAGATCCGCCGTGTACAGTCTCTTCGAATAGCCTGCAGTCAGCATCCGACGGATCGCATTCGCACATTGCCAACCTCTCGGCCAAATTTTCCTGAACCCCGTCGTAGAAAATTCGCATCGCCCGGTCGCAGCCGTCGCGGTCGCAACCTTCTGTCACGCAAGTCTGAACGACAGGCGCCAAAAGTCGGTTGCACGTGGAATCGCTAATGCAAACTTTCATTTCTTGGGTGCAGAAACCGACGCTGTGTCCTGTGAAGAGTGACAGGTGCATCAATTATGTGAATAAAAACATATTTATCCTAGCCTATGAGGTTTATCCGAGGAACGATTATTGGTAATTTCTTGATGAAAATAATTAGAAGAGTCGTTGATTTCATGTGAGACAAGCTTATCTAGAAATATCTATATCGGTCTGTCATTGATGCAATTTAGTAAAAAAAAGAGATATCTATTGTTCAGATTCAGATTCAGATTGAGATATACTGGTACTTTATTGTCATTCTTGTACTCATGTATACAGAACGAAATGTCGATACATCTGACCCGCACGGTTTCCTTGAATGTACAGATATAAATAAAATGTTGTATTGAGTATTGAAATACTAACAATATACTACATAATATAGCTATGAGTATTATACAGTAGTGCAAGAGTGCAAGAGGAGCAGCTAAACAGATGTGCAAAATGGGCAGTCAGGTAAAACAAGTCGCTATACAATAACAATAACAATGGAGTACGGTACTGCAGAGGAGAACAGCAAAGGAGTGGCTAGGTATAAGAGAACTGCCAGTAGTCTAAGGACAAAACAAAAAAAGTGTTTCTTGGGTTGTGTTTATCCCCTCGTATGTTGACTGGATTTCGTCCAAAATTCAAAAAGTCGTCTGATATGGTCCAAATTCAGCCATTAAACGCTGTCTGAATGAGCAGGTCTACTGCCCCCTGTTCACAGCAATTGTCGACCAGGGGTAGTTGATTATGGCCACAACCGCACATTTTTCATTGGAGGTGGACTACAACTGCACACTTTCCAAACCAAAGTGTCTCATGTTGGTCCCTACTTGCAGCAATATGCGATTGAGGATAATGGATTGCGGCCACATGAGTTCAATTCATTTTAGATGTAAAAAAAAAAGTAGCAGTAAAAGAAAAGAAAAGGCGCCAAGCATGACAATGGTGCACTGTGCTTGTCCCCGCTAGCAGCGATATATGATCGGGGATAATGGATGGTGATTGGATGAGTGTAATTTCCTTTTTCTTTGGGACATAACGGTGAAAAACAGACGGCAGATCTGGCAAAAACAAGCTCTGCCACCCAGAATCGCAGCAATATACAATCAGGGAGAATAGATTACGGAATATTTTTTCGACCTGTGAAGCACTGAAGTAGAAAAACACAAGCTAGCAAGGGATAACAGTACGTTTCAAAAAATGTAAGAAACCGTTGAGGGACGATTTGGATCATGAAGAAGCCAAAATGGATTTACGAATTATTTAGGTATAATTTTTCCAATGACGAAATGCGATGCTTCTGTTATGTCTTCTCTTTTCTGTTGTGTGTGCCAACTACACAACACAATTGAGACTGATTAATCCCGTCCTCTTCTCAAAAAGCCGGTTCTTCCAGAAGCTCATTTGTCTCACAAAATACGTACATGCCTTTAGCAAACATCAGAAGCATATGCAGAGAAGATTGCACCTGCCTTTCACTCGCTCAAGACAAAAAAAATCGTTGGGTTTCCCCCCCCCCCCCCCCCCCCCCGAATATGTATTCATGTCTGAGCCAATTATTTCATGTGCAACAGGTTGTTCTCATGTATTGTTGAATCAACAAAGGAGCAAGGGTGAAATCATGATGTATAATAGGGGTCGGGAACCTTTTTGACCCAAAGAGCCACCATAAAAGCAAAACTATTGAAAAAAAATTGAGGCCACAAAATATATTTCAAGACAAAATTCATCACTGACGCCATACCCCACTCTCCAGACAAAAGCTAATTCTTTCGGCACATTTTATTTCACTGTGCGTCATTCGATGATTTGATCAAATCTATTAAATAATAACAACGCCCGAGCCTGTGTTCCATTTCAAGATGGATAAACCACTTCAAATTTGTCTCCCTTCCTCAGGTACTTAAGTGTTGAGGTTCATTTTGACCATCATATTTGTCCCAAATAATGTTTGAAAACAAGGTGCAAGAAAGGTTGTTGTTAAAAAATGTCACAAAATACTGCAAACAAGAAGGATAGGGGCGATTCAGGGTGGGAACCCTAACCCCCCCAAACAAAAATGGTCAAAATATAATGAAGATGTAGTAGTAAATAATAGTAATAATTGTATATGATAGTAAATATAGTACTAATAATAAAATAACATTTATTTTGGTGCCAATTTTTTCCTCATTGTCCCTTTGTGTGTCTGCAACAAAAATATTACGACAGAAATACCACAAAACTAAATGTCCAATTTAGTGCTGAAAACAGGGTCTAACATATTATTTGTCTTAATTCTTATTAGTAAAAAAAAATACAACAGAAATATGACTAAACACTACTCCGGTAATGCTATGTTACAAAAATACTGCTACACAAATATTAAAACTAGTTATAAATTCTACAAATTTACTTGTGTGGAATTACTTCAAATTACTTTTTTTTTTACCAAATCTATACCATTACTACAAAAAAACAACAGATATACTACAAAAATTATACTATGCAAATATGACAAAAATACTAGTGTAAAAATACTACATAAGACTACCAAATAAAAGTATGGTAATACGATAAAGAAATACTAGAGAAATACTACAAAATCTGACTGCAAAACTACTACATAAATAAAACTCAAGTAATACTACCAAAATACTGTAAATATACTACAAAGATTCTAGTATGGAAATACTACAACAATGTATCTGCAAAAATACTACAAAAATACTAAACAAATACAAATACAGCACTACTGCAGCAATACTACAACATTATGACAACAGAAATACTACCAAAATACTACAAAACCAACTACAGTAATACAACAAGTAAACAACAAAAATTCAACTATAGAAATCACGACAAAAATACGACAGAAATACTACGATGCAGTGCTAGAACTCAAATGAACTGAACTATATCAAGGCAGTGGAGTATTTTCGAGACTGCAATGTGCAAATTTTTGTTTTGTTATACTTTTTTTTATCCAGGGTTTTTTCATCATATTTTAGGAGATCCTGTCCTTTATTAAGAAAAAGAGAGTTTTAAAAATGCTATCATTTTTGGGGGTGCTTGTGTTGAAATAGGGGGGACCCCAAAAAACACACTGGTTACGCCCATGGATCAGGATATCTTCGTATTTACCTTCGGCGTAGACTGCACTCAGTGAGAGAGACAAGCTAGTGCTTTGCGCTTGTGTGCAGAGATCCGCCCACCTCTACAGCTCACCCAATCATATTGCTCTGAGGTGATTGCTGGCGTTTTTATGTATTTACAGTGTGATCAATGGCTTTTCATCATAAAGTATCTCAACAGTGAAGATAGATAGTCTAACCTCGGGGTCAGGAACCTATCGCTCGCGAGGCATACAGTATATGGCTCTTTTCATGAGTACGTATAGCTCGGATACATCATTAATTCCTTGCAGATTTTCTCCTTCGAGTTCAAAATATGCGTGGGCGAGCTCTATGAAGTGCCGGTGAAGTGCCGGTGAAGCCGAACCAATGCTGAGATTGGTAACAGTACTGTCCAGTAAATATATATATATATATATATATATATGTGAATAAAATTATGACTCACCACACGTGGTAAGCTTTCTCTCCTGGCTTTGATCTCTTTGATCTCCGGCAAAACTAACATAAAATGCGACAGACTTAAAATGAAAATAAATCCAAACAGCTTGCCAACATCATTTTTGCCGTTCCATGTATTCCGTTACTCCCCAAGCCTGCACAAAATTTAGTCATTTTATTCATATTTAGTTTCTTTGGTCTTTTATTAGCATATTTGGTATGGGAGTAATCCAAAAGTAATTGAAAGTAATCCAGTTAAAGTAACCCTACCCAACCCTGTTAAAAGTGCACATTTTATCTACAGTTTGAATGTCAAGGTGTCACACGAAAAAACCCTGTTTTGTCTGTACATCGATAAGGAATCCTTTATAACAACATATGTTCATTATTTAGACACGTTACGGTGAAAAACCACCTCACTATTTTTAAATACACAAAAGCTCCAGCCAAGACCTAGACCAATTTTATTGGGTGAGCGGTAGGGGTGGATGGAGTTATGCAATTAGCACAAGCACTCCCTCCTGACTCTCGTCCTGCACCGTCTGCACAGAGGGTAAACACGTTGGGATCCTCGTTTCCAAAATTTTGTGACATTTTTACAAAAGAACTTCGCTCGCACCGTTAAACCATTACTCATGACAAAAATGACGGTCTATGAGGCTTGACACTCTTAAGTAACTACAGGGGGGAGACACATTTTAAGTGGTGTATTTATTTATTTATTTTTCTTTTTTGTTCTATTCCCCCTTCCTTTAAGTCATTTTATGCATAATTTTACGTAATATTTGGTCATATAGGGATGAAAGAAGCAAAAACAACCTGAAGAGCTGTTTAGGACCCGAAAGAGCCGGTTCCTTTTAGTGAGCCGAGCCAAAGAAGCCGGTTCTCGAAAAACTCTACTGACTTTACTCAACTTCGTTCTACTTTGACCTTGACTTAAAAATACCGCATTTAGAACACAACGTCAGGGGAACCGTTGTATTTTAACCTTCATGCGCTGTAACTTTGACTTAATTCGCTTCTTAATTAATTTTCGAGCCCTGATTTTTGTTAGCTGGCTAGATTTTCTTGTTCGCGGAAAAGCTCTGGGTAGTGTGCAATTGCGCACACACGCAGCTTAGAGGGAACATTGCTCAGAAGTACCGTAAGGCCAAAGATTATATTCAGGTGCTGGTCGTATTCTTTGAACAGATGTGTCCTCTTGGGGCCCGTTAAATATCAATCAAGAAGGCCTTCACTTTAGTGCCTGGAGGCCTGCTCAAGAGTTTGCCTCCCTTTCCACATTCAATTCCTTTCACAGGGATGCATTGTACCTTTTGTGTTACAAAGTTTTACTTTCCTTACTGCTTCTTTATTATGCTAACACACCATCTAGCGACCAGCATTATTCACTTCATTTTAACGTGTGATTTCAGTTGGATTATTTTCTTGTATTCATGTGATCTCGCTTAGGCCAATCAGATGTGTTGTTCTGTGCCTCTGCTTCCCAAATGAATAAGTCTCTCGTCATTGGGGGAGGGTGGTGTCTTCCTGAGCCGATCGTCAGATCGTCAGGGTTGGGTAGGGTTACGTTAACTGGATTACTTTCAATGACTTTTGGATTACTCCAATACCAAATATGCTGATAAAAGACAAAATAAACTAAATATGAATAAAATTACAAAATGTTGTGCAGGTTTGGGGAGTAACGGAATACATTGAATGGCAAAAATGATGTTGGCAAGCTGTTTGGATTTATTTTAATTTTGCTTCTGTCGCATTTTATGTTAGTTTTGCCGGAGATCAAAGAGATCAAAGCCATTAGAGAAAGCTTACCACGTGTTGTGAGTCATAATTTTATTCATATTTAGTTTCTTTGTCTTTTATTAGCATATTTGGTATTGGAGTAATCCAAAAGTTATTGAAAGTAATCCAGTTAAAGTAACCCTACCCAACCCTGCCGATCGTGGAAGAGGATCTCGCGCCTCTGATGGAAGGCCTATTAAAAACCTAATTTCCGACTCAGAGTGTGTTCTTTTCTTTATCCTAATACAATCTCAAGTTTTAACCTTGACAGCTTTTTTTCTAGAGAGCAAGTTTAGCAGTTTTGTTGAATTTTGTCTAGAAATATATGTTGTGTCAAAAAGGTTCCCGAACCCTGGTTTAACGAGCTTCCATTTAAAGGTTTTTTTTGGCAACCTACTGCCAAAAAGGGATATGTTGACACCTAGTCCGAAAAATGAATGCCCTATATATACCGCACTGAACCATAATCGAGTTAGTGCTGCTTCGGCATGTACCTAAATTGGAACGAAGTCTCTTGACTTTGGGACGCCACTGAGAAACGTGCAATAGTTGAATTTAATCTCCAAGCCAAATGTACTCATGAAAAGAGCCGTATAAGGCTTACAAGCCATAGGTTCCCTACCCCTGGCGGATAGTGTAGTAATTGAGTTATACCGCCGTTGCTCCGGGCTATAGACCAAACGATTCAAACGAAAACAACAGTTCGATGAAACAAGCCCCAGGCGCAGCGTCGGCTGAGAGCACATCATTATTTATTCGATAATACAATAACGAAACATCGAAAAATGGGATCTGAATCATTATAAAAGTAGATTTACCTACGTGTGAAGTGTTGCAGACAGGTCGGCAAAGATGCTGGATTAGAAATGCTGAAGTGGAGGAAAGCAAAGTTATAACCATAATCAAAGGAAAAGATGAAGTGATATTGGAGATTATATTCAAAGGGATAGGCAAGTGGCGATCACCAACAACTGAGTACCCTGCTGACTGGTTCTGAAAATACTTTACTAGTGGTGGGTTTTGGGGATTTTCTAGGAGATCTTATTAGCACCTACAGTGGAAAATTGCTGTTCTGTGTCTTTAAATGCATAATTAATGTTCAAATCGATTCAAATCGAATATCAAAAGCGTTGGTGACGTAGTTTGTCATCCATTTGTTGTGTCGTGCAAATTATATACCACTCAGCACGTTAATTCAACGCAAATAAGCGTGCATTGAATTTCGTTGTAACGTTGAGGGGACCTGCTTGTAGAAGCACTTAGGTCCAACAGAGGGCACCACAAGACCGGTTTTATAAAAAATGTATTGTATATATGCAGGTGTAAAGCATACATTTGTATGTATTTTTGTTATTGTTAAGCTATCTGACAAACACTTGTTTTTTATTCTTTTATATCATAGAATATTATGTTATTTTGTGCATTAGTTTTCCATCCCTCCAAAACTTTAATATTTAATAAATAAGAGGAAATTAAAAATTTGTTTTTTTAATAACAATTAATAACAATTTTTGATTACCAATCAGAAAAAAAAAATCAAAAATCAACTGAGTCATTTATTATTGTAATAATTGTTAGTTGCAGCTAAACTGAGTCTATTTTAACCCTACTTCTAACAATTACAGCATGGTAATAACATAATAACATAGTAATAACATGTAAAAAGGTTATTTCAGAATTGCATTTTAAACCGGTAGCCCTTTGCGCTAATCAATAGCAAAAAAGTAACTCTCATTTATTATTGTAATAATTGTTAGTTGCAGCTAAACTGAGTCTATCTTAACCCTACTTCTAACAATTACAGCATGGTAATAACATAATAACATAGTAATAACATGTAAAAAGGTTATTTCAGAAATGCGCCGGTAGCCCTTTGCGCTAATCAATAGCAAAAAAGTAACTCTTAGCTACAAAAAGGTTAGTGAGCACTGGGTTAGGGATAGGTGACCAGTATCTATTGATACCAGGTATCGGAGTCAATGCAATAACAATATCAGCTGCCTTTTAATGGCGATTTTAGCACCTAGAATAGGGTTCCGCAACCAGCAGCTCTAGAGCTGAATGCGGCTCTTCAGCGCTGCCCAAATGGTTCGCCGGAGTTTGGTCAAAAATGATTGGAAATGGGAAAACATAAGGTGAGAAAGTACATCTTTTTTGATATATTTTTTCCGTAGGAGGACAAATATGACACAAAATATGTTTAACCAATACTGTAAAAATTTTACCAAATTAGTATTTGCAGTATTATTAAGTGACCTTTATGTATGAATCCCATGTATTTTTTTTTTGTCTGGTGTTGCGCTTTCAACCATTTGGGCTGCCGATAGAAATTACAGGAATATTATATACAGTATGTAATTTAGGGGAAGTATTATGTTTCGATGCTAACATTTACAATTATACTTTTTTTCGGGGCAGAAAAGGAATTATCTGTAGTAGTGCTATTCGTACCTGCAATGTTAAGTCTGGCAAAAGTTGTATCGGACATCACTAGTACCGGTCGTGAAATCAATAATATTATTTGACAGATTACGGTAACTAATAATAGTGCCCTTTATAATACTAGTTTTTACAAGAAATAAGAATAATATTATATTTTTTACGCTATATTGGGATGTCTGTGTCTTTTATGGAAAACACAAGTTATCATGGAGGAGGGGGCAATTTTATGTACTCCTGATATTTAATATTTTGTATCGCCATCGGTACCAACTTGAGCTGTCAGTGGGATGATTAAAAAAGATAATCATGATACTTTTTTTTACCAAAATACGACATTTCATTTCTTATAATAAATAACACTCATATCATTTATTTCTCTATATTCAATGAAATTGTTATGGGTCATGATAAACTAGCTTTTGTATGTTTCTTTTGTTTGATGGATTTAGTAATTTTAAAAAAAAGTATCCCATCACATCTTACTATCTTTTGTCATTCCCGGAGGAAGAAAAAAAACATATATTTTCTGAACTCATAAATCATTTGAAGCAACTGCACCGTATAAATGCAATCATAATAACCATCACATCCTTCAATAACTCCACATTACTGGATAGCCAGAATCAATACATGAAAGACGTTCCACTCACCAAGAAAAAAAGCCACCCATGCGTTCTTTTTCTGCATGACGGCCATCCTGAGGACAAATTTGCCTGGATGCTAAAGGCTGCGATGTGCGACGGCTCTAAGTCTAAAAGTGTTGACACAAAGGCTGCACCTTGCACAATTGAATCCAAACAGAATCCCTCCCCCTCTAAACTGAGATGCAGGATTCCTAATCCATTGTTCTGTTAAGATTGTCAAAACATGTTTTTTAACATCAATTTAATTTAAATAAAGTAACATCTGATTCACGACATTCTCAACTTATATCCACAGCTAGCAGAGGCTTATTTCTTTTTAGTTCAATGTACAGCACAGCAGAGCGTGGCAGCCTGGCAACACATATGACAATAATGGCAGAAATCCGGCACAGCAATCTATCACAACACTCAGTAACTATAAACCGTCTCAGTAGCAGATCCCGCCATTGTGATGGGTCTTTACTTATGTCCAATCCGATTTATGACTGTTTTTTTCGGAACCGATAAAGGTTGTTAGCCGATACTTCTTATACATAGATATATATATATCCATATACTTTTCAATAAAAGTGTTTCCCTGTGTATGAAGTGAGTTAATAACCATAACAATCCATATGTCACGGTTACCATGGCGCACAATTGGCCCCGCTCGTGTGGCACCAGCTGCGGCCCGTTAACAGATTGGCTTGCTGTCTATTTTAAGCTCAGCGCTGTCACGCCCCCTTTGTCAGCCCGTCAACGAACTTCTGCCCCGCAAGACGTGGGTTTAGTCTCGGTCCTGTTCCTGTTGGTGTTTCCTGTCCGGTATTGTTCCCGTTTATTTTGTCCTGTTTAATTTCGGTTTCCAGTTTTGCTTCTGTCTATTTTTGTCCTGTTTATTATTTTCTCCAGTTTTCGTTCCCGTCTTGTTTCTCCTGTTCATTTTCGATATCCTGATTCATTATCTATCCTGTCTGTCCTGTCCGGTATCGACCCCATCTGTCCGATATCAACTCGGCCAATTGGAATCAATCTCGTCGGTCTCTGGCTTCCTGTCTTTTCCCGCCGGACCGCTGTCTAACGTACATGACTCCCCATTTCCCGTAAAATAAAAGGCTTGTGTGAGAACGTCACGCGTTTGGGTCCTGATCCTACTGTGATTCTTGACACAATAGTCCAGTTTCTTAGGGTTTCATGTAACAACCAATGACAGCTCAGCTTCGGGAAACATGTAAGCAGTGATTGGTTGTTCCCAAAATCCATGGCTCCTTTGTCATTTTTATTTTTTAGTGTTTTTTGGTTAGTTTTCCTGCTATAACTTAATTAATAGTTTTTATTTCTCATATTCTTAAAATGATATTTATGTTTCTCTCCATCCATCCATCACTTTTTATTACTGTCTGTCTGTCTGTTTGTTATACTGTACTTTAATTTTACTAGCAGGCTAGCTAAATTGCTAGCCAACTCGCTAGCTAGTTACCCAAATTGCTACTCTCCTACCTATCCTTTAGTTTTTAGTTTTTTATCATAAAAAACGTAAATGCTCCTCACTTTTCTTGCGTTTATTTTACAGTAATACTTGCCAACTCTTCATTCCAAGCAAAACAAAAACAGTATTCACAGTGTAAGACAATAGCATTCGTTGTTTACAAAAAGAACCAAGAAGGTCAAATGATCTCTTTTTTTGCCACCGACGACAACACGGCAACGTGATATCAGTGACAAAGTCAGCAAGTACATATAACCTCTAACACATTGTCACAATATTATCCCCCAAGCTACTAAATAAAAAATATCGAAAAGGGGGATGATGACTGACACAATTTTCATTCTCTTATAAATTCAGCTATTCAGAGCACACGTTCTATCATGCTACTCGTTGATTGGAATTAGGGATTATTACCCTAATTAAGCCAGAGATGTATCTTAGATGATTTGGAAAACAAACAAAATAAAATCTAAAGTGGATTAGTGTAATTGAGGTAGATGTGGCAAAGTGATGGCTGCTAATCTTACATCACTTTTTTGATGACTCTTCTGGATTCTCGAGGCCCCATACTCGATTTCAGGCTTCATTTGGGAATGTTAACATGCAGGCAATAATCTAGATGAGTTTCGCACCCATAAAAGCCTCTATAACCAATTTGTTAGTGCCTGAGTAAAAGAAGAAAATCAACTGAGGTGAGGTCATCATTTAGTTCTTAAAAAGGTAAGTAGTTCATGGAATTTCAGGCAAAAGGTCAGGATCTGATTTGAAACGGAATGTTTCCATGTAAATTTACAATATAATCCGATTAAAGTCTTATCACGACTTTTTCAGTGTTTCCGATTGCAGTAGTTGGGTTTGTCTTTTAACTTTCTGATTGCTCGTGCATATATACACCAATTCGAGAGATCCGATTGCTTTTACGCAAGTGTAGTTTCTCCCACTCAGGATATTCTGAACCTGCAAAGCACTGTGGGGTTTGTAGCCTGGAGGCGAATGATACACGCAAACTCCGTCTTACTCTCTAAAAAACCCTAATGCCAATCGGTAGATTTCTCTAGGAAATTTTGGTTTTGTTTTGTGACACAAAGGTAAATTGCCAGAGTTGCGTCCATCCATTTATAGCAGGAATGTGAGACTTTATTTGGCTCAGAGGCTGGATCCAGACATTGCATTCTTAAGTGTAAAAGAATGTCAACTCCAACTTTTTAGCATTCTTTTTCAGTATTATGCTTTATCATTCTGCCTACATTAATAACCTACCCTAAATATTGTAATCACAGATGACAATTGATATTGAACACAACACTTTACTCACAAACAATGTTTGGCATTGAATGTGTTAACTGATTTATTTTAACATGAGTGAATACAATTTACACGTGAACCAACTCAACACGCTATACAAACTCAACACTGCCCTCCAGCAGCCGAAGAGAGCATTTGTTTTGAATTTGTTTAAAACTTTTGCTAAAATTAACCTAGCGCCTCAGTTTTAACATACTCATACATTTATGGTGGGCTGTATTAAATCATCCAATGGGCTGGATCTGGCCCACTGGCCAAATGTTGGACATGGCTGATATATTGTGTAAATCTCTGGTTCTGGCAAGCCACGTACAGGCCCACCTTGTAAATAAGCGGGACATAACCAGGAGCAAACAAGCACGTAGTTGTACAGTAATCCCTGCTGTATCGCGGTTTACTTATCGCGGGTTCGCCACCTCGCAGATTTTCATCATGCATTGTTTTCTGCTTTCTGATTGGCTAAACAGAGGAAGATGCTTCCACCAACAAAGTTGAACTTTTGACCTGCTGAAACTTGCTCTGGAACCACATGCGGATCTTTAGCCCGCCCTAGTGGCACCCTGGCACATTTTCAAAATTGTTTGATAATGGAAAAATATATGGTTTCTGTAGACAAAAATGAAAGGTAAATGCAGTTTACTTAACACCCACATGATGGCAGCAAAGTATCACGTAAAGTACAGTTTGTGCAATGAAACAGCAAGATTTTTCAAAACTTATACTTAAGAAGTAGTTTGTAAAAAAAAGATAAAGTACAATACTTTTTTTTTGTTAAACAAATAAACTTGTGAATTTGGTGTGTCCTTGAATAATAAATAAACAATTAAATCAATAAAGAAAAGTTTCTGCTTTGCAGGTTTTGAGGTTTTTTGAATGCAACCCCCGCAAAAAACGTGGGATTACTCTACTCACAAATTTATACGGGGTGATTCAACGGTCTCCAATCATGTAAACGATTTATTTGGATCGCTCCAGAAATTCAATAGTTCCTGTCCCATTTGAAAATTGCTTGCATGTAAACATAGTCACTGTTAGATTCTCATGGCCCAAAACTCGATTTCAGGCTTTATTGTCAGTGATTTTTCGAAGCATCCCCTTGATGACGGCACAACTATGAATTGGAGGGAATGTGATTGTCACATGGTGATCAAATCCAGTCAATAATGGAAGTCCAAAGTCATCTTTCTGATTTTAAAATCCCCACTCAAATGAAGGCAATGAGAGAAGCCGCTTCAGAGTCAGCAGAGTTCCTTCCCAACATATATTCTAGAACAGTCCGATCTGCTCGGAACATTAACATCCCCTTTTGATTTGCTGGTCATTCCGATGGACATGTGTTCACGCCCACAACAGCAGACAGGTTTCGCCAACAATGTTTTTTACACTGTCTGATCCGATATGTGTGACACGTTGTCCAAGTGGTTGATGTGAGTGGACAGTGACTTTCGACTGTCCGTGCTTATCCGGGTGCTGATTCTCTTCGGTCTTTCTTGACTTTGACCGTGACAACAGCAGGAAAAAGCCGCTTTAAATTCTTCACGAAATTTTCCTGTGAGCAAAAAAAGAATGGAAATATATTCAGGGACGTACTGAATATAAAAACTCAGTTTCTGACATATTTTGGACTTGCTATTTTTGAGGTTATAGTATAGCTCATATTTAAACGTTTGTGTTGATATAAAGTCACTGCAAACTAACATCTAAAACAGGGTACTCAGATTTTTTTCAGCGTGCGAGCTACTTACAATTTCGAGAGCAGCCTAGCAATTAAAAAAGCGTCCCTATTAGTGGAATTGAATGCTTACAATATTTCTCATTGCACATCTAAATCAAAATAAATACATTTGTAAAAAAATAGTCGAACATATTCTTAAATAGTAAATGAATGAACATTATTTTTACTTTATTGATTTGTAAAGCATTTTGATAAACCCCATTGCATACATTTCCCGATATATAAATGTTAATATTACATTTCATTTAAACGGTTAATCATCAAATACTTATTAAATCATCCATAAAAAATCAATACCATTTTAAAACATTTATAATTGTAACAAATTACACCTTTCATTGACAAAATTTGGAGGTTTCCAATTTGTTACTGCAGCTTGAGCAACGGTGCCGTTCATGCTCACATGCTGAGTTTTATCACTAGATGGCAGTGTATCCTAACAAATGCAATGCACTGACTACACGTTTACGATCCAAGTCACGAGAACTTGGAGAACATCTGGATTTCAAGCACTTGTACGAACCCTGACCTATGTATGTAAATCATCCATCCATCATTTAGTAGGGTTGTGTGGGTGCTGGTGCCCTTTCCACCTGCGCTCGGAATGTGGGCAGGGGACACTCTGAAGTGGTTGACAGCCAGTCGCAGGGCACACAGAAACAGACAACTCACTCTCTCATTCACACCTAGGGACAATTTGGACGGGCCAATTACCTGACATGCATGTTTTTGGAATGTGGGAGAAAACCGGAGTGCCCGGAGGAAACCCACGCAAGCACGGGGAGAACATACAAAAAAGGTTTGACCTCAAGAACTGCCGCACACGCACTAACATCTGCGCCGCATATCATTCATGACTAAATAATCTGGAATAATCTTAGAATAAAAATACCATATGTCATATAAAATAAAAATATGATGAATAAAAAAGTTAACAATTAAAAAGTAGTGAAAATATATAATGAAAAGGGTGGCAGTAGCTCAGGTGGTAGATTGCTGTCTTTAGACCAAGAGGTTCCAGGTTCGATACCCAGATTCTGAGAGATATTTTTTGGCATACAATGTCTATTTTTTATGACAGTGTGGTCTAATGGATAAGGCATCTGACTTCGGATCAGAAGATTAGAGGTTCGAGTCCCTTTACGGTCCGCATGCAATTTTAGATGGATAACGATGACACGTTTCATAGGCATAAACATATTACATCACTTGGCTTAAAAATTAGTAGTTATTATTTGTAAATCTAGTAAATATTTAGATATTCTATAGAAGTAGTAAAGCAACTTAGAATAAAAATAAAATATATCATATAAAATAAAAATATGACGGATAAAAAAGTTAACAATTAAAACGTAGTGAAAATATATAATGAAAAGGGTGGCAGTAGCTCAGGAGGTAGATTGCTTGTCTTTAGACCAAGAGTTTGCAGGTTTGATACCCAGATTCTGCGAGATACTTTTTCACATACAATGACATTTTATGTGACCATGTGGCCTAATGGATAAGGCGTCTGACTTCGGATCAGAAGATTGGGGGTTCGAGTCCCTTCATGGTCGGCATGCGATTTTAAACGGGTAACTGACGTGTTTCATAGGCATAAAAATATTACTTGGCTTAAGAATTAGCAGGTGTTATTTGTTACAAGATAGTTGTAAATCTGGTAAATATTAAGATAATCTATAGCAGTAGTAACGCAACTTAATGGTTTGGGGCAGTATGTCAGAAGGTAAAAGCACTCATTTTGAGTTCGCAGGTTAAATTCCCGGTTCCTTTCGCTTATATATCGAAGTGTCCTTGGGCAAGACGCTGACTCCGTAAAGCCCTGATAAACATAGTTGCCTTGCATAGCTGACGCTGTTTTCGGTGAGTGTGAATCAGTAAGTGTGAAGCACATTGTAAAGAGCTTTGGGAGGTTTTCAATGACTTGAAAAGCGCTGTATAAATGCAAACATATTCCTATACAAGATTGCAATTTTAGTGAGCCTATTTTAACCTTACTTCTGATTATTATATAGTGTACTACCATGATAGTAACAGAGTAACAACATAGTAATAGTTTGATACATTTCGGAAAGACTTAGCCCTTTGCGCTAATGTAAAACAAAAAGTAGGGCAACCCAAAATGTTGAACCCTAGGATAAGTGGTCAAGATGATCATTATACTGTGATTTGGCTTTTGTGTGGGCCGAAATTGAAGAAAACAGCACTCGAGGGAACTATGGCAAAGATATAAAGAAGCCCATGTTACGACTCACCGCTGAGGAAATTATAGATGATGGGATTGAGCGCACTATTGGCATATATGAGCCAGTGGGAGAAAGTAAACCAGGCATACACCGTCTCTCGGTCACTGGTGTTCTTGAAAGTCCCAAAGACTCTGCGGGCAGAGTAAAAATCAATACTAGCAAAACAGTGAATTGTTTTTCTTCATCGACGAGTCGCCGCTTTGGCGCTCAAAAGTTTGCAACCTTTTCATCACGTTGAGTATGCTGATCGGCAGGTAGCACAGCGCAAACACAAAAAGCACCACGATCAGCATTCGAGCCGTTTTGCGGCGGGCCCGGATCTGTTTGATTTCGGCGCAGACGGTACTGGTCTTGACCCGGACCGATTCCCCTGGACCTGGAGTCGCCGCCGAGCACTGCATGGTCTTCCATTTCCTCTGTAAAACCGATGTGTTTCCGGGAATCTGTCAAACACGGAGACAAGGAATCGGTCAGGCGTCTTTTTGGGAGGCGAGTGAGGCTGTGCCTGCCCTGTTATCACGGAAATGTGAAATTTGAAATATGTTGAACGTTTATATTTACTTAGTGTTGAAGTTCTTTCTCATTTCACATTTGTAACAATATTTGGATTGCTAAACAAACAAAAATGGACCGCGACCACAGGGGACAAATTCCTTTTCCGGATGGTGAAAACTGCAAAAGGACATTACAATTCATTGAAACCATGTGCCAATATGTTCATGAAACTAAAGTGCATAATCTTTAAATCTGTCTTAACTGTTACAAGATATAGTTGTTTTATAGTTGTTTTAAAAACATATGCCATTGCCTTGTTAATCCTTCAACGTGGATGGAGATAGATTGGACATGCAACCGGACTATCAGCCATTGTGTGGGACTACTGATGACAACCAGTTCTCAGAACCAGAAGTGACGCAGAAAACTCAGAAGTAGTATGTTTTCGCTATATTTTTCAACTAAAAGCTTACATAAACACAAAATATTTATGTAGAACACATCTTAAAGAACGAACATCCATTTCTAGCCTTGTATCACATTTCAAAACGTATTTATGAAAGAAAAACAGTGGCCATAAGGGCAACACATGGATTTGAAAAAAAGTAATTCAAAATTGATGAATTTTCACATTATGTTATGTAAAAATATTATTGATGCAATAATCATATTTTCTGAAGTATAAGGCTCAACAGATTGTAAGGTCCACAGTGAAATATTTTGTTAATATAAAAGGCGCACCGGATTCTAAGGTGCATAAAAATAAAACTACTGTGATGCTTATGTTGCATTAAAAACATCAGAACATTATGAAAATGTATTTTACAGAACAGGAACTAAAAAAATCACCACAAAAATAGCATTTTATTTTGTGTTTAGAATTAATTTGTTTAAGGATTTCTCAGTGCCGATTAGAATTAGGTCAGGTTTCATAAAGAGGACCCCAATAAAAAGAATAATCAGTCACATTATTTTGAAGGAGATTCATTGTTCATTATTAATTTGCAGTTCAATAATGTAACTATAAATTACATATTCGGTCAACAACACACACATTGGTTGATCAAATCTAACTTATTTTATTCAAACTGAAGTAAATAACTAAACATTTCTGTCACAGGACCGGACCAGATCGGAGGCAGGAGGCAGGAAGGGTGAACTCATTCGCTTTAACGATCAGTTACTTTTATTAAGGAAATAAAAGTCGTCCAACACTCAGGGACAAAAACAAAAACAGGCTTACAGGCAAACAGGAACTCAGACTAGGAATACTCACAAAACAGGCTTTTACTCAGAACGGGCAAGTACAGGTTTCCTCAAGTCAAACAGAACAGAATAATGCAAAGTAATGCAATGAACCCGCAACCGGCAATCCCCACAACCCGCCCTTAAGAAGCACACACGCAAATGAGAAAATCCAAGGTGCCAAGGGGGCGGGGCCAGCCGGTCGCCACAGCGACCATGCTGGACATGACAATTTCATCAAGATGGAACTTGGAATGTAATTGATATTCTGGTCTTGGAATAAGTGGTGGGTATATTGTGGAAGGTGAAAATACTGTATGCCATATTTCTGTCCAGGTACCTATGGCAATGATTATTATCCGTTTCTCTTTTTATTTCCCGTATTTTTCTGCCTATAAGGCGCACTGGAATATGAGGCACACCTGTGAAATTGTGGCAGATTTTTGTTTTTAAGGTGCACTTCACAGTCTGGAAAATATGGTAGTCAGTAACATATTACTGTATTGAGTGTTTGCAGATGCAGAGTGAGGCACGCAATTCTCCTGCCTCATGACAGAGGGCAATAGTGAGACTGTCACGGGTTATGCTTCTTTGTATGTTCTCTCTCTTCCCCGCTCTCTCGCTTTCAGTTGCATGACTTCACCTTCTTTGGTCACTCACTTCCGGGTGCTAATTTCCTCCACATAGCTGTTGGCGCTTCTCTTGATTTGTCTCTCTCCTTTATGAGTATTTTGTTCCCTTTGGTTTCTTACTAGTTCGCTGTCTTCCATGTCACATCTGAAGCACTTTTTTCACAGCCTCTTCTAATTCAATGTTCCAAACGTATGCTTGCTCTCACAGGTCACAAGTACCGCTTGAGGAACTCTTCGTCTGTTGTCCTTGCTCTTTCGATTTACTGGAACCTCTCGTGAATCAAGCCATCCAGTAATAATCATCTCGTTGCATGGACTTTTTCAATATAATGGAGGATTACCTATGAATTGATGCTTTTATTCTAAAGGAACAGTGCATACACTAATTTATAAGTCAAGGTAAGACAACAACAAGTTATTTTCCTATGTTACCTTTTATATAGTGCTTTCTCGCTCAGCCGATGAAATGATGAATAAGATGTAGGTTCATTTATCTGTAAATCCGACTGTGCCTCATCAAACACGAACTTCTTTGCACGTTACTGGCTTTTGCATGCAGAATTAGCTTACCTGCTGACACCACAGCTTGTGGCATATCTGAATGTAGGCCAGCACCATCAGACACAAGGGCGCAAAGTATGTTACGATGAAGAAACAGCTGTGATACACCTTGGGGTAGATCTCAGCTGGAAGGAACAAACAAAAAAAAGACATGTCAGTAACTTAAAATGGTGGATTGAGTTCTCAAGGACCAAGGACAACCCATGTGAGTAGACCCCGAGGTATAGCCTCTCTATTCAGTTCAGATTTGTGTGTGCTTCATTAACACTTTGCGAGTCTGCGGTTAAGTATTGGATTTTTTTGAGCTGCATTTATTAACTATGGGCTCGCTTTATGGCATTTTTACTGCTAAAAGACCACAACTTGTTGCCCAAAAACATATATAATTCAAACTGTTTTGTGTTAGTGCGTATGTAGAGCTTAGTCTCTAAAATTCTTGTGTGGCATTTGTCAACATCATGTAAAATGGTCTGCTATCGGCTGAACCGTACTCCCACAATGCCTATCTGTATGTTCATTTAGATAGGAATCGCGTGTGCCAGTTAAAGGTGTTGCGAGGGGCGGCGATACAATACTGTATTTTTGTACTTTACACCCAGGATACGGCCTCCCCACATAAGGATTTTACTCTAGGATGATGAATAAGATGTTTTTGGTCCCTCACAACACCATGATCACCACTGTATGACAACAACGACAACAGGTTACTCGTGCCCAAGATTAAAAACATTTCTAAGTTTCTAAGATGCCTGTCCGCTTTTATTCTTTCACCCTATAAAATACTGGTCTGCTGTTGGTTTGGGTCACGGCATCGTGAAAATAAAGTTATGCCATTGATTTAATTGCCTTTCACAAATATTTTTCTAGATTCAGTTCAGAATTACCTGTTCTTCATCAAGACTCTGCCATTGGCGATTCAAAACTGTAATTTTTGTGCTGTATTTATGCGCAATAGGTACAATGCTGGCTTTCATGGTAAAGGGAGAGGCAAAAACATGATAACCAGAGAGACATGCACACACACCTGGAACACCAGACCCCTCTAACCACCACCAATAGCCTCATCATGTCAAGTACTCAAAGTCCTGAAGAAAATCAACCCCCACAAAGCAGCAGGACCAGACCAAATCCTTGACCGCGCTCTCAGAATATGCGCCAATGAGCTGGCAAAGGTTTTTGCCTCAGTCTTGAAACTTTCCTTCAGCCAAAGCACAGTTCCCTCCTGTTTAAAGACCAAAACCATTGTACCCCTCCCTAAGAAGATCCCACCCACCTGCCTGAACGACTACAGACCGGTAGCACTCACTCCAATTATTATGAAGTGCTTTGAGAAAGTAGTTCTACCCCACAACCAGAGCAGCATCCCAGACAACCTGGACCCCCTACAGTATGCCTATAGGACAAACAGATCCACCTTGGATGCCAACGCAGCTGTTCATCATTCCCTGTCCCACCTGAAAAAAAAAAATCCTACCTCAGGATGCTCTTCTCACCCGCAAACTATCCACAATAAGTTTGCACCCCACCCTCTGCCACTGGCTGCTGGACTTTCTAACTGGCAGACTCCAGTCTGTCAAAATTGGAAATAGGACATCAGTCAGTATCACCACCAACATAGGAACTCCGCAAGGATGTGTCCTCAGCCCAATCCTCTACACCCTCTTCACGCACGACTGCGTCACATCCGACAAGGACAACATCTTCCTGATGTTCGCCGACGACACTGCAGTAATAGGACTGCGGGGGATGAAGCGGCCTACGGGAGGGACATGGTGAGTCTGGCGACATGGTGCAAGGACAACAACCTCACCCTCAATACGGACGAGACAAATGAGATGATAGTGGACAAGAGGAAGAGGAGGAGACCTCATCAGCCACTATTGATCCGGGAGCTTGAAGTAGAGCGGGTGAGCAGCTATAAGTACCTCAGCGTGCACATCACTGAGGACCTAACATGGACCCTAAACACCACACAGTTGGTCAGGAAATCTCAATGGCGACTGTACTTCCTGAGAAGGCTGGGGAAGTTTCGACAGCTGCATCGTGAAGAGCAGTGTTCTCTCTAAGCTGCGCGCGTGCGCAATTGCGCACTGCTCGCACATTCTCAGCGCACAAGAAAATCTAGCCAGGGCACAAAAATGAGGGTTCAAAATAACTAATTAAGAAGCGACTCAAGTCAAAGTTACAGTGCATGAAGGTAAAAATGCGGTATTTTGAAGTCGAGTCGAAGGAGAACTAAGTTGAGTAAAGTTAGTAGAGTTAGTCGGGGAACCGGCTTCTTCGGCTCAGCTCACTAATAGGAACCAGCTCTTTCGGGTCCCAAATGGCTCTTCGGGTTGTTTTTGCTTCTTTAATCCCAACATGACCAAATATTATGTAAAATTATGCACACAATGATTTAAAGGAAGGGGGGAATAGAACAAAAAAGAAAAAAATACCAAAATGAAAAAGTAGTGAAAAGCTGAGAAAAAAAGAAACAAAAGGAAGAGAAAAAAGAAGGAAAATTTTTGAAAAAAGCCAGAAAAAAAGATAAAGAAATGTAGGAAAAAAGTAAATAGAGAACAAAAAGAAAAAAAAACAGCTCGGAAAAAATAAAAACAATGGGATTTTTTTTAAAGGAATTTTTAAAACAGTAGATAAAAACCATAGAAAAAAGAAGAAAAAGTTTGTGTTGCATTCAAATAATTTCCAATTATATCAAGTGAATCTTGTTGCCAACATTGTACTTCCACTAAAAAATGTGATTAAGTACAGTTCTGTATCTTACAACCGACTAAATAAGCCCCCAAAAATGTTAATATTATGCGACAAAATATATCAGGAACTAAAAAGAAATGGATATCTTGTGAAAGAATTGTAAGAACAAACGACGTTTGTAGGCCGTACAACCTTTGCAATAGTACATGAGTCAATTCATTCAAAAGAGAAAAATAATTTTGCATTGCCGGAAACTCAGCAAAATGTAACTTGATGTCAAGTTTTGGACATGTTTGATAATTAATTATCTTGCCACACTTGGGATTATGGTTGCTCACGGTTGTTTCAAACGCTGCTCACCGACTTTGTGTGAACGCTCAGACCCGTGGAAAATTACAGGGAACATTGGTGGAGAGCATCCTGAAAAGCTGGATCACTGTTTGGTACGGAAGTATCATAGCCCTGGACCGAAAACACCCGCAGAGAGTGGTTAAGAACGCTCAGAGGATCACCAGGACTACACTGCCCTCTCTGCAGAGCATATTCCACCGCAGAGTCCACGGGAGGGCTGCTTCTATAATTAAGGACCCCACCCACCAACAAACATGGACTGTTTACACTCCTACCCTAAAAACGGAGGTATAGGAGTATGAAATGCAGGATTACCCGTCTAAAGAACTGTTTTTACCCCTCTGCTATCAGACTCTTAAATGGCTGCTGATCGAACAATACACCACTGACACGTAGAGCACACTGCAGACACTTTATTACACTACAGACACTTCAAACTGGACCATACTTGGACCAATAATGCACTACAGTCACTTTGAATTGTGTTTCATCTTATTGCCTTAACTCATCTTGAGTTCATCTTGTATTTGTACCTTTTTAATATTCGTAATATTCTTTTATGTATACATGTATATAGTTTCTTAGTTTTATTACGCTGGCAACTGTGTGGACAGCAAAGTAACAATTTCATTGTGCAGGGAATAGTGGTTCTTTACTGTGCGTATGACAATAAACAATCTTGAATTAAAATGGAAAGCTTGCAATTATCAAAAAATACAAGGAGGCTACACAAATTGCTACCCTTACTCAATTGCGCAGCCGTAACCGATTGAGGACCGGAACTATTATTGAAAGTAAGGAAATGATTAAAGTGAGGAAATCTTGAATTTTTTAAAAATCAGTTTCATTATTAACCCGCTGTCTTCTCCCATGCACCCACCCTCCACTCCATTCAACCAGCTCGATTCATGCCACATCAAAAGTAAATATACGAAATATTTGTCTGGGGTACGGGGGGCTCAGAACGCATTAGCAACGCAGTACCACAGGTTCCATATGGCGTTTTCAATCTGCGATCCCCACTCTGGTATGTAATAAAGTCAAATCCCGGGGTCCTTTTCACTGCTAGTTTTTTTCTCTATCCATGTCATCTGCAGCGATCTCTAAACGCAGAAAAAATTGCTTTAAGGCAACCTGATATGACAAACAACCTGTTAGCATTAGCGGCATTAACAGCATCTGTCAAAGTCGAGATATTGGCTGGCCTGTTAGTTTGTTTAGCTTTAACTAGCATTAGCAACACCTAAGAGTATGATCCTACGTGAAGCTGCATCATGAATACTAATTAGTGTGCTTTCCGCAGATGTATACATATATGAACCCTGGGAAAAACTTGCCATTTATTTGTGTTTATTAATTCAGGCATTTACCAGCTCAGTAGCCTAGATGGTAGTGTGCCCGCTTTGAGACTGGGAGGTCGCTGGTTCGCGCCTCAGCCGAGACATACCTAATTGGTATAATGGCGGCGCCCTCTGTTGGCTGCGGCTGTATCGACTCGCTACAACGGGTCAGGTGTATCGACATTTCGTTCTGTGTACATTGTTACAAAGAATGACAATA
Organism: Urocampus carinirostris; assembly: GCF_059441175.1. Classification (NCBI taxonomy): domain Eukaryota; kingdom Metazoa; phylum Chordata; class Actinopteri; order Syngnathiformes; family Syngnathidae; genus Urocampus; species Urocampus carinirostris. The sequence continues at coordinate 26,488,854 of NC_142361.1, forward strand.
CAAAGGAAATTATTATTATTATTTAAAAAATTCTGTCACGGTTGCCCATTGCCCTCAATTGGCCCCGCCCGTTTGGCACCAGCTGCTGCTAGGTTCCTGATTAATTCCCCTCCTATTTATACTCAGTAAGCAAGTACCCCCTATCAGTCCGTCAACGAACCTTTGCACCCTCAAAATGTGTGTTTTGACTCTGTCCGCTATCCTGCTTGTGTATCCTGTCCGGTATCGATCCCGTCTATCTCGTCCTGTTTGATATTTGACTCCAGTCTCCAGTGTCTGGTATCGATCCCGGCTGTCTCGTCCTGTCTGATATTTGACTCCAGTCTCCAGTGTCTGGTATTGATCCTGTCTGTATTGTCCTGTCTCATATCTGACTCTATTCTCCAGTATCGGGTATCAATCCCGTCTATCTCGTCCTTTTTGATATCTGACTCCAGTCTCCAGTGTCTGGTATCAATCCCGTCTGTCTCATCCTGTCTAATATCAGACTCGAGTCTCCAGTATCGGGTATCGATCCCGTCTATCTCATCCTGTTTGATATCTGACTCCAGTCTCCAGCGTCCTGTCTGATATCTTGCTACAGTTTTTGGTATCCGTTATCGATCCCGCCTGTGTCGTCCTGTCCGATATCTTGCGCCAGTCTCCAGTATCCGGTATCGATCCCGTCTATCTCGTCCCGTCTGATATCTGACTCAAGTCTCTAGTGTCCGGTATCAATCCTGGTCTGCCCCGTCCTGTCCGGTATCGACCCCGTCTGTCCGGTATTTGCTTGTGTATCTGTTATCAATCCTGCCTGTTTCAACCTGTTTGGTATCGACTTCGTTTGTCCGGTATCTGCTCGTGCATCTGGTATCGATCTTGTAGGCCTCTGGCTTCCTGTTTTTCCCCGCCGGACTTCTGTCTCACTTCTTCCGCCCAACGATCGCCGAATCACTGGCGTTTGTGTTTACGCGCATGACTGCCCCATTCCCGTAAAATAAAGCTTGTGTGAAAATGTTACGCATCTGGGCCCTCCTCCTGTTCTGGTTCTTACAAATTCATCAATATTGTTCCAAAAATCCGATTCCTGGTCTCGGTTGCCATAAAAATGCAGTCAATGATTTTTGATCCTATCAGGTAGCACCGCATCAAAAACCGACATCCGTAAATAAAGGATATTGTATTGTGCAGGCCGTGGTCTGACGAGCCCGCACTTCAAAACAAAAACAAACGCGGGATGCGCACAGTGAGTCTTGAAAATAACGAATCATTTGAATGCATGTACACACTCTGCACAAATTGCAAGCGACTCACACATCCCACCATATTTGAAACATGAAAATCTATCCTCGGCGGTAGCTGCTGTATAATCCTGGGGTCATCTTGGGGCTTTTCCACGCCGAGAGAAGAAACGTGCGACATTATTTTGAGGCAAAATTTCACACCATTAAGCGACACCTCAAATGCAACGTGGAGGTTGTCGCCTTCGTCATTTCTGAGCATCTTCAATAATGTCACTTGTCGGCAGAGTAATCAATCAATATCAAAACAAGTGTCTCTTGATGGCAGTAAGTACCTGAGTTTTATTTCATGTCTTGACAGTTCAAGACCTTCATTAATCTCACTCAACGTGTGCGGGGAGCCTATTTACAATTTGACAGCTGTCACGGTAAATCACAATTGTCTACATCGCGGCAACTCTCTCTCCGTGATTCAGTGCTTGGCAAAAATAGTGGCCCCCAAGCACATTTCAGCCTTCAAACTTAAAGCTAAGCTTGCACAACATGTGAGACATGATCATGGACCAAACAGTTTCAATATTTTATATTCCATTGATAAAAGAACTGATTAGTAGGTGTTGCAAAATAATGGCCCCCTGTTCTCTCAGCTCAATCAGCTGACTCCAAAAAGTTCCTGATGACTTCTGTGTGAACCAATGTCAACCTAAATGACTAACAATGATAAACAGAGTGCACACTTGTGCCCTTAAGTCTCAGTTTGAAGGTACCCTCTCTGTGATTGGCTCAGGAGGACTATTTCACATGTTGTCCAGGTTGTTTAATGTCAGCTTGCAATGGGTTTGTCAAGGATTAAAGGGGAGAGGGGTGTAACCAAGGATAAAATAACAAACAATAGGCTTTCCATGCGCAATAGTGGTTTCACCCACGCAACTAAGCAGTCCTGATAGTAATCAGTCAATCACCGGTCCCAATAAGCTGTGATAGCCTCCTTAGTTGTGTGGAAGAGCAAGGAGTAAAAGTTGCAGAATTACAAAAAGTTAAAAACTGGAGTGGGATACAAGAAGATTTCACAACATTTTCACATTGTGCGAGCAGGTGCAGCAGTGATGAGCAAAGTTGTTTGTCACCCAATAACACACTGATTTTTCTCTGAAATTTCAGTGTGGTGTTGATTAGCTTCAGGTGGAATATTGATATGTGTCACTGGATATAGAGTCATGATTGTATGAGTTTTTTTTATAACCTTTATATTGCTTCAGTCATGTTTGACTTCTTCACTTATTTACACGATTATTCATGTATTTGGGTATAATTGTTTATGTTCCCGTCTGAAGCCGCCGAGCCCATGGACGCTGCAAGAGCGTGGAAATGGGCTTGTTGGGAGGGGGATGGAATCCATTGCGCGGATCCTCCACAAAGGAAAAGAAACAATGAACAATGATGGGTTGATAATTGAAAAAGAAAAAAAGGCAGCAAGAGAAAAGCCTGGCCCGAACTCAAACGTACTGATTATCATTTCAGGCCTGACCCTGATTATAAATCTCAGGCTCGCGATCAGACATACTAATGTACCTCTAGGCTTTTTGACCTCAGTTGGGCATTGGTAACATTTACTTATAGAGAAAATATTTTTGAAGGACACCTGAAATGGCGCAACTTAAGTTTGATTTTTTAATTTCATTTTAAGACTTCTTATCTTATTTCTGTAAAATTGTATTTTATTTTGAAAAAAAAAAAAAAAAATGAGGGAAATTCTCTGCCAGAGTGGTAAGATTGTCATGATTACCGATGCGATTCACCTGTGCCCGCTCATTCGGCGCCAACCACCGCGGCTTCAGATTGGCTCCCTGTCACTATTTGAACCCTGTCCTGTCAATCCCCTGTTGTCAGTCCGTCTGCGAATCTCCAGGTATACTAGGCAAGCCTATTTCAACCCTGACTCCAACCTGTCCCGTTTTTGCTTCTGTCTGTCTCCGGCTACGACCTGTTTTGATCCCGACCACGTCTGCTCTCCCGTCCCGATTTATGACCCGTTTCTGACCCTGACCACATCTTTGCTCTCCTGTCCCTGCTATCGACCTCTTTTCCGTTCCTGACGCCATCGCCCGCTACGGAAGATCCACTTCCGTATTCGGATCACAATCCGATTCCGGGAGCGATTTGCTTCCCGCCTCCAGTGACCACCAGATCTCTTTCCTTCAATAAAACGCAAGTGGGTCCTGTTTCCATTCTGGTCCTGACACACATATATATATATATATATATATTAACAATGTGTGGGGATCAATGTCAAACATTTAAGTTACTTATATTTAAAAAAGAAAAAAGAAAAATATCATAAAAAATTAGAATTTTGTTCTACCCATGAGTTTTTTTTTTAGGTTATAAACTTCAACGGAAAATGAACTCAGATTGAAAAGCAATAGGATACATCTGTCACTCACCTTCCCAATGTTCATCGCAGACCGTGAACAAAGCCGTCTTATTGGTGAGGGCCGGCAGAAGACTGCTGCTCTCCATAACGATAGCTTGAGGGATCATGATGATGCAGGACACCACCCAGATGATAGCGATGCTCTTACAGGCTCTTTTGGCCGTGCTTTTGAACATCAGCGGGTGGCAGATGGCGTACCAGCGATCTTGTGCAATGCAGCTCAGGGTCAGAACCGAGACCGATACCGAGATGGTCTGAAAAAAGGCAAGGCGGGCGATACATCAGTCGGTCGGATGCAAAATAATTCACCGACTCAAACTGAGAAAGCCGCAGCATCCAATTATGAGCAGAGTTCAGGAGCGTGTTTGGGGAGTGAAGCTGAATTTGCAATTAGGTCGTTAAAACTACAATCAGCATTCCCGGGATTCCATTCTTTTTTCTCTTTTTCTCTTTGTCTCTCGATCGCTTGAACTCCAGAAAAGCCAAATCAATGCGATGAGTTATAGTAAGAAAGTTAAAACTCAACCATAAAACTTAGCGTGATTTCCTGGACGGTAATCCACGCCCAATACAGTTTTTAAAGGAAAAAAACATTGTGTACACTAATAACTCACACCTATCTATAAGTTTCATGTGCCCACATTTAAACATGAGTAAATTACCGAGAAATCCGGTACACAGAAAGAGTTTTCAAAGTTTTAATAACTAACACACATGGGAAAAGATACAGAGACACAGCAACACAAGTAACACAGAAAAACACAACGCAGCATCAGGGGTAACATTGCGCTAACAAAGCATATTAAAAAAACATACACTGGTAAAAAAAAAACTGAGATGCAGCAAATTCAGCAAAACACAAGTGGAAGAGCTAAAATAAAAGAGATAAAAAATGCATACATAACCCTCATCTCTATTGAAATCGTCCAACAAAATTTGCAGTTTATAATCCGGAAATTAAGGTAAATATTGATGCCACGTATTTTTTGCAAGGTATTGAAATTTATTATTAATATACCAAGTAATAGTACTGTAAAACCTTGCTACTTTGCTTCATACGTCATGTCCTCAGTGCATCATGGGTAGAAAAATATTCTGCAATCTGTTATCCTGAATACATAAGGCTAGCAGGGCACACCTTTATAGAGCCTGGTAGTTCTTTTTTTGCTGTTCTTTCCATCCAAAAGTGAGCTACACGAATGCGGCGGAAATCCATTATCCCTGATTGCAATTTGCTGCAGGCGAGGACTAACAGAGTGTACATTTGTCTGGCCTGGCAGCTCTTTATTTGCTGGTATGTCCAACTTAAATGAGCTTGCTCTGTCCACTCCACGCATCGGCCCGGTATTGCAGTACCTCCGGGAACGGTGCATTCGCAATGATCGCAGCATGGCTTTAGGACTAGGACCTTAGCTTGGCCTTTTGGCTGAGAGTAAGTGTCCCGGCTCCTAGGCTTTGTAGCGTATTATGAACTGACCGATAACGGATAATGGATAATGAATAACGAAGATAGATCAATAACCCTTAAAAACCCCCGCACTGATTAGGCCGTGATCCGTTATTTCAAATTGAGAATTGCAGAAAGTGGGGGCCTACTTCAGGCATTTTTATCAGACCTGGTGGCTCCTTGTCTGCTGTTATTTCAGCCTAAAATGTACTGCTCTCATACGGCATTCCTTTATCCCTGATCCCATATCGCTGGAGACGGAGACCAACAGAGTGTACTTTTGTCTGGCTTGGCAGCTTTTTTTTTTGAACTGCACTCTTAGGGCCGCAAATAATTATACCTAATTGCCTATTGCAGGAGGAGAGGACTGTCAAAGTGTGCTTTTGTCTTGCAGATATTTTGGGGATGTTTTTGGGGTATTTCCACTTAAAATGAACTGCACTCGTATGGCCACAATCCATTATCCCCCTCGCATATTACACTGAGCGGGAGCCAGATGCGTGCACGTTTCTCTGGCCTGATAACTCTTTTTTTGCCAATCCTTTCACCCAAAAGTGAACTGCATATATGCGGCCAGGATACATTATCCCTAATCGCATATTAATGTGAGTGAGGATGGGCAAAGGAACTTTTGTTGAAGGTGTGCCATCCTGGCCTGCCTAAAATTAAATGTATGGTTGGACCCGGGATTCAACATACACAGTCAACTATTTCTGCAAGCAAGGGCTAGTAGAGTGCACATTTGTTGGGCCTAGTAGCTATTCTTTTGTCATTCTTTCTAACAAAGAGTAAACTGCTCATGAAGCCACGATCCATTATCCCCGATCGCATTTTGCTACAGGCGGTTGAGGGCAGATGACACCTTTTTTGAGAGGAGTACTATTTTTGCCTATCTAAAATAAAATTCTCGGTTGTGGTCAAGATCCATTATCCCAGGTCGACTTTTGCTGAGTGCAGGGACCAGCAAGGTGGTATTTAGTTTTGTTGGAGTCGCTGAAGCATGTTATTGTGGCCTGCCTAAAATTACCTGCACTGTGTTGGCCATGTTTTTTTTCATCCCCAGTCAGGAAAGAAATTTAACTAGAATGAAAAAAAAACCAACTTAGACTTGCTTTTAGTTTACTTTTAATTGTCAGGCACTCCTGCGGCCATGTGGAAAAAACAAGGCCCGCAGCAGCTCCCCAAAACAATACATGGCAAATAGAAGCTAAAAAGATAATAATATGATATAATATTTTTTTTAAAAAACATCATAAAAACAAAGTTAGACTTGCTTTTTAGTGTACTTTTAGCCAGTGAAATATCACAGGATTCTTTGAGAGATAATTCCAGACTTTTAAAATCAAATTTAGGACCAATTTGTCAAAAAAGCAAGATTGAAACACATACAACTGAAAAAAGACAAAAATTTCTTGCACACACTCCATCATGCTTCATACACATTACCTGGCCTAGCTTTTAGCCATGACAAAAAAACGTTCGTAAGACGGATAATTCTGATTAAATTGACACTTTCTCTGTCTGAAGTTACTATGTGTATTGAGGGTAGACCTAAGATGCCCATCTGCTCTGAAAGGCCCGACTGAAACCACATCATCGTTTTGATAGTTCCCTTATTGTGGTCATCCGATGTTGCCACGAAAGACAATTGATAAATGTTTCAAGATATATTTAGTTCAAACAAATATAAGTCTAATTAATATGTTCACATTTTTAAGACTCTTAAGATTTTAATGTCCATCAAGACTTTATTTTTAGAATAATAAGTTCCATCGTGTCACGGTTGCCATGGCGCCCAATTGGCCCCTCTCATGTTGCACCAGCTGCAGCTCATTGACAGATTGGCAGTGCTCTCATTTTCCCTTTGTCAGTCTGTAACTTCTGCCCCGCAAGACGTGGGTTTCGACTCGGTCTTGTTCCTGTTGGTATTTCCTGACTGGTATTGTTCCAGGTTATTTTTTCCTGTTTTATTTCGTTTCCAGTTTTGTTCCCGTATATATTTGTCCCGTTCATTGTTTTCTCCAGTTTTCGTTCCCGTCTTGTTTGTCCTGTTTATTTTCGATATCCTGTTTCATTATCTATTCTGTCTGGCCTGTCCTGTCCGGTATCGACCCGAACTGTCCGATATCAACTCGGGCAATTGGTATCAACCTCATCGGGCTCTGGTTTCCTATCATTTCACGCTAAACTGCTGCCTAACGTGCATGACTCCCCATTTCCCGTAAAATAAAAGGCTTGTGTGAGTAACGTCACGCGTTTAGGTCCTGATCCTGTTCCGGTTCTTGACACATGCCTTTTAAGACTTTTCAAGGAACCCTGTGTCAGGCACTGTCGGAGTATGTGTCATAAAAACAAGGTTTACAGCAGCTGCCAAAACAATAGGATACTAATAGAACCCATAGTATATAATTTAAAAAAAAAAAATCATTGTCAAAACTTAGACCTGCTTTTTAGTCTAATTTTATTCACCAAATTGTCAGGCTTTCCTGAAGGCATGCAGAAGAAAAACAAAATCTGCAGGTGGCCCTTTTTAGGCCTGAATCCACATGTGCGGTCTATAAAAATAGCATCCCAGGTGTCTCAAGTCTCATCCTAGGGAAGCCCCTGTTTTGACAATACATCCTACCTTGTGGAGACTACCAATACCTAGTGCGCATGCGCAGAAGGCGGATTGTGATTTCCTATGGAGAGTACTTGCAATTTTTGGTTTGATTTAGTCTGATTTGACTCTTTCACTACTTTGAAATACTGTTTTCTGATGTAGCTTTTAGGTCTGTTGTGTTTTTCTGTGGGAGCTCTCTACCATGGGGTTTATTGACTACTGTAATCAGGAGCTGTTCGTATGCATGCCAACGCTCGTTATTTGCCAAGAGTAAAAGTTATGTTCGCAATCATTCTAAGTTTCAGTACTGCTGGTTTTACTTAATTCGAAAGAAACCGAAATTCGCTGTCAGATTAGCCTACGGTAGGACGTCTCAGCAGAACACCCCTCTGAATAGCATGACCCAAAAAAAAACCCTTTTAAAACATAAAAAACCTTGAAAATCAGCCCTCAGACATTTTGAATCCTTTTCTTGCCTCTTTTGAATTGAATATTCCAGGCAACACATGCCTTTGAGAAATGAAACCTGAAGAGATTTTTTTCAAAGGTGTAAAGCATGAAAGAAATTGCAGTACTTTTCCAAGTCTTCTAGTTTTCATTCTAAACACGGAGGGTGTTTTTTGGCCTCGATTTATATTGGATGAGTAAGGATTTTGAGCAGGCTTTATTAAAATATGTCATCAAAAGAACACTCAAAAATGATTTCCCTCTTATAACTTTTAAGCATAAAGTTTTTCTAACTCATGAGTATGTTTCTTACCTGCAGATAGGGCACAATTTTGCAAAGCGTCTGCCCAAAGAACCAGGTTTCGGTGATGTCAACCACCAGACTGGCAGGGAGGCAGATGACGGTCACCAAGACGTCAGCGAAAGACAGGTTTACGATGAAGTAATTGGTCACTGTGCGCATGTGGCGGTTTTTCCATACTGCAAAGCAAACTGAAAAAGAGGGAAACCTTCTAATATTAATTTGGATATGTCACATTTTAGTCTTTAATTTAAAGATAGTTAAAAAAAAACTATTGTCAGGATCTAGCCCCTATCCTCCAGAGGGCGCCAACAAGGGGGGTGGCGGGACTGTCTCTATCCGAGGCTTTATATTGACTGCTTGGACAGCACAGGGGGGGGGGCTTTCCAATTCCACTGCCGCTGCTAGGTCAGGGTTGGTTTGCTTTTGAGCATCGACCTAATTGATTATAAACTGTAATTTCAGTTGCATGTAAAAAATATAACTAGAGTAGCTGTCCACCTCCATAACATCGCAAAGAATCACCTGATTGTCGCAATCAGATGCTGAAATTATAATTCATGCGTTTATTACTTCTCTTGATTAAGTCAGGTCATGTTTATTTGTATAGCCCTTAATCACAAAGCGTCTCAAAGGGTTGTGCAGACCACAGACTATTGCAAACTACAAAATATTATTAAACCATCCCCTGATATGAAACCTGCATGAGTGCAAGAAAAAACTCATAAACGTCTGCATGAGGAAAATGAAACCTTGAGAAGCGACCGCACATGAGGTAATCCCCAATCCAGGATGACCAGGCTGCAATGGGTGTTGCAATAACAAATAATACACAGGTATTGTCAACATAAAATTTAGGTTATTCAAATTGTTAGGAATTAAACAATTAAAAATGTATCGCTTACCATAGTTGTTCGAATTAGTTATCTGACTCCATTAACCAAACACAAACTTCATTCTCCTAACAATGCATGCTCGTTTCTTTATGGAAAAATTAACAAGAGACTGGCATTTCCACACCGGGGCAGATTTATTTTCTTAAATAATAAACTAAGTGAACTCCTTCGAATTATCCGAATTAGCCGAATTAGTGTCTCTCTCTCTCGATTGTCCCTCGATCTTCTGAAGTTCTTCTGCCCATGTCTTTTCACAAGCTGACACACACTGACACAAAACCCACGTAAAGCCTAACCTAAAGCCTCTAAATAACACGATGCGCAACTGAAAATGTCTAAATTTCAGGTAAAAATGTCCGTTTTTAAGTTATACTCATTATTATTTTGCAGTGCCCTCAGTGGCACGCGTGTCATAGGTTGCCGACCCCTGGTCTAGAGGATATCTTTCCAGTAAGCCATGGCCTTTGTTTACATACCTCTTTTCATTGCGTCAAATCGATGTTTCTTCAGTATGATTCTATTAAACATAACAATGAAATCCCTGCAGAATCCCTGTGACGGGTGTACTCAGTTTTATTACATACTGTATCGGTCATCCATATGTTTTTCTAGTTCTCTATCCATCCGTCAAGCTAAGCATCCTTGTTGTCCGTCATTCATCCGTTATTATAGCCATCGATCCCTGCATCCATTCATCAACACATCCTTCCATCCATCTCAGCATGCATCAATGTTATCATCTAGGTGTAAACATCTATGTCATCATGGATGGGGGGAGGTATCAAATGCAGGGAAGCAAGAACCAAAGCAGGCATGCTTAAATAACGATGGTATTTAACAACAAAATCCAGGAGCAAATTAGCAGACAAACAAAAAACAAACCTGACGTGGCAATGACAGTAAACTTGACCCAAAAAGTCAATACTGTCAGAGCAGTCAATATTAAGGCTGGGGATAATGAGACAGACAGGGGAGATGGGACGCAGGTGTTCAAGGTTCTGCAACCCCTCCGATTGATGCCGTCTGATCCTGAACCTGACACGTGTGTCTCATTCATCCGTTTGTCTATCTCTCCTTGGATCTCTGCATCTATCTATGCAGCATTACATCAACTTATTTATCAATTCATGAATTCAAGCATCAATGTGTCCATTACCCATCCATCTATCCATCTGTCAATCTTATTTATGTGTCATTCATCTATCTGTGTATCTCTGTCGATCGTTGTGTCAATCAATTCCTCCTTTATTCATCCATGCATCTGACAAGCTAATAATCCGTGTGTCCATCATCCATCTATTTGTCTATCTCTCCATTGAACCTTGCATCTATCTCGTCATCAATACATTATTCCATCCATCCATCCACGATTCAATGTGTCTGGCATCCATCTGTTTCTCTATCCATCCCTGCATTAGCATCAATTTCATTCATTATCATTAGCTGCACCGCTTATCCTCAGTAGGGTCGCGGGGGTGCAGGAGCCCATCCCAGCAGGCAGTGGGCAGGGGACACCCTGAACTGGTTGCCAGCCAATCTCAGGGCACACAGGCACCGACAACTCGCTCGCTCATTCACACCTAGGGACAATTTGGACCGGCCAATCCACCTGAAATGCATGAATGGGGGATGAAACCGGAGTGCCCGGAGGAAACCCACGCAAGTACGGGGAGAACATACAAACTCCAAACAGGAAGTCCGGAAGCTGGATTTGAACCCACACAGGAGGTTCACAAGACCTTAGAACTGTGCCTGCACACGCGCTAAACACTGCGCCGCCGTGCCCTCAATTTCATTCATTCAATCTTATTTATTTGCACTGTTAATGCTTTGGTTCATTTTATTCCTATAATTTTTGTCTCCTTCTTCCATTTCTATCTGTTAGAGCAAAACAATAAAAACCCTGCCAAAGTCAGAAATGCAGGAAAAAAAACAGTAGCTCTCCATCTCCCAGAAATCGATGAACTGCCATCCCTGTGTCCTTGTCGTTGTTAGTTGTCAAGAAAGACAATTAAAAACCTCCCAGCTGACAAACTGCTAATGTTAAACAAAAGCGTCTAAGGTGCTTCTGTCACGGTTGCCATGGCGCACAATTGGCCCCGCCCATGTGGCACCAGCTGCGGCTCATTGACAGATTGGCTTTCTGTCTATTTAAGCTCAGTCCTCTCATGTTTCCTTTGTCAGTCCGTCAACGAACTTCTGCCCCGCAAGACGTGGGTTTCGACTCGGTCCTGTTCCTGTTGGTATTTCCTGTCCGGTATTGTTCCCGTTTATTTTGTCCTGTTTAATTTCGGATTCCAGTTTTGTTTCCGTCTATTTTTGTCCTGTTTATTATTTTCTCCAGTTTTCGGTCCCGTGTAGTTTGTCCTGTTTATTTTCGATATCCTGTTTCAATATTTATCCTGTCTGGCCTGTCCTCTCCGTTATCGACGCCATCTGTCCGATATCAACTCGGGCTTTTGGTATCGATCTCATCGGCCTCCGGCTTTCTATCATTTCACGCCACACTGCTGCCTCACATGCATGATTCCCCATTTCCCGTAAAATAAAAGGCTTGTGTGAGTAACGTCACGTGTTTGGGTCCTGATCCTGTTCTGGTTCATGACAGCTTCACTTTAAGAAGAATCCCTCTGGATGAACGATGTCTCTCTTCTGAATTGGGCTTTGATGAACATTCAACCGAAGCAACATTTTTTAAAAATGTTATGGATTTTATATCCTATTTTATAAAAAAAATAAAGGTAAATTGGCATAAATCCCACTTTTTCTAAAAAAATAAAACAAAGAATATTGATTTAGATAATTAGCAAACATATATGACCTTATTAAATACTTGGCGGTTGAGAAATGAGCATTTATTTAACATAAGATGATCTTCACCTAGAGGGAGCTGACATGATTGGCTGCCATCTTGCTGCCAAGGCTACGCCTAAAACGTGTCAATTTTTCTTCTCTTCTTTCTTTTGCACATCATT